>NC_090373.1:195426418-195726418 GCF_036365525.1 Heterodontus francisci | reverse complement strand
GGACTTGGGCAGGATTTCCACCTTTCTAAGGCAGGAAATCCCGCCTTCAAGAGCTGTTGATCAATCAGCGGGCCATCAGCTCTCGGGCCCAGCAGCGCCACCGGGAGCAGTGGCCACTGCTGGGACTTCACCCAGCTTCAGTAGCAAGAGGAGTGCTGGCCCTGGAAGAAAGGTAAGTTTGTGGTGGGACATTTGGCCAGGCCTCAGCGAGGCAAAGCAGGGGTCGGTTGGTGGGGGGGGAGGGGACTTTATTTCAGTGGGGGCAGTTGGGGCTTAGGGGGCCCTCCGTGGAGCACGGGATGCCTGATCAGGAGGGCTCCCCCTCCCCAGCCCACAAAGAGACCTTCTAGGGGCCTGAGCCGGCCGACCGCTGCTGATAAAATAGCAGGGGCGGCGGGAGGAGGCCCTTAAGTGGCAGTTATTTGGCCACTTTTGGGCCTTGATTGGCCTGGGGCAGCAGGCCATTTCTGGCTGATGCTGCCCCTGATAAAATTGCAGCGGGGTTGGGAAGGTGTCGGGAATGGCACCACGCTTCACCCCACCCTCCACCCCTCCCCTCCCACCACCTCCCACTCAATTTTATGGCCTCCCTGCTACCAGCCCGCTCCTGGGGTGGTGGGGGGGGGGCCTTAAAATTCCTACTGCAGTCTTTCTGTTTTTTTTCTATGAAAGTGGATAACTTCACACTTATTCACATTATATTCCATCTACCATCTTCTTATCCATTCACTTAGCCTGTCCAAGTCCTTGCATCCTCTTCATAACTTACATTCCCACCTAGTTTTGTGTCATCAACAAATTTGGAAATTCCGTCAAAATGCATCACATCACACTTCTCTGTATTAAATTCCTTCTGCCTCTTGTCTGTCCATTCTGCTAGCCTATCCATGTCCTGTTGGAGTTGATTGGTATCAGCCTCACTGTTTTCCACACCTCCAAGTTTGGTATCATGGGCAAATTTAGAAATTTTACTCTGTATTCCAATATCTAAGTCTTTTTTATATATATATATATATATATATATATATATAAAAAACAGTGCTACTAGCACTGACCCTTGGGGAACACCACTGTCTACCATGCTCCAATCTGAAAAACAACCATTTATTACAACTCACTGTTTTCAGTTCTTAAGACAATTTTTATCCAAGCTGACACCAACCCTCCTATTCCATGAGCATCAATTTTGTTAACCAGCCTTTTATGTGGTACTTTGTCAAATGTTTTCTTAAAATCCATATGGAAAACACCCATTGCATTCCCTTAATCAACCTTTGCTGTTACTTCATCAAAAAAGTTCAATTAGATTAATCAAGCATGATCTGCCTTTTACAAATGCATGCTGGCTCTCCTTAATTAGCTTATCCAAGTGCCTGTTGTTTTTTTTCCCTGATAATTGTTTCGAAAACTGTTCCAACCACTGATGTTAAACTGACTGGCCTGTGGTTGCTAGGAATGTCCTTACACCCTTTCTTGAATAAAGATGTCACATTTGCCACTCTCCGATTATCTGGGTGCTCCCTTGTATCAGCTACCATATTACATTTCCCCTCCTCCCCCTGACCCCACCCTGACTCACTTGGACAGTCTCAGTCTCCTGTTCCAAGGTGCCATGATCTGCATTCTGACTTTTTTCACCAGTCTTTATCCTTATCCTCACAGGTAGCAAGTACATTGTATTTGTTGGATAGGATCAGTTTCTGCAGATATTCTTTGTCTATCTCACTTGGTTCCCCTTACTTTGCACACTATCGGTTACAAGAACCCCATTCTAAACCTGTACCTCTCTATAAGATGTGACTGAAGTCTGGAGCAAACTCTCCAGATACTGTTCCCCCTCCCTTATGTGTTGGAATGTCTTCAACTCGCACTTCAGCTCAATGCGTCTGAGCAGGAGAAATTCAAAGCAGAGACGTTGACTGCAGATGTTTCGCTCAGGACTGTCTCGCTATGCGCAAACTCCCACATTCTGCATTCTGGACACAAAGTTTGTTCTGCTATATCTTAATCTATACTATTTATAGCTACTTCTTAGTTTGTTGCATTTTTTCTTTTTCTACACACTAACACGGACTGAGCACTAAAACAGTGGACAAAAATGTTAAATATTGCCTCAAGCTTACATGATCAATTGCAAGCATTGGAGGCAAAAAGCATCACCTCCTTTCCCCTCTCCACCAAATTCCCATCCTCTCCAAATTCCTGACATTTGCACTCTATTTACGATGCATTCCCTTTACAACCACTCTGTGTAACCACTCCACATCAGTACAGCCTAGCTCAGAAATTAGTGTGAGCAATATTAGCAGATGCATGTTTTCCTTATAGAAAAGGTAGAAGCTAATTTTAAATAAATTGGTTGACGCCTGTATTAAAATAGCACCCTAGAAACCTGTTCATCGTTTGTACATTGGTAATTGTGAAGCTGATAAGAATTTTTTAAAAAGCATGGAATGAGAATAGGCCATTCACCGGACCCTTTCTTCTATAGACCATGTACTCTGTCCAACCCCTTTAATCTCCTGGGAAAATAATCCCCGATTGTCAAAGGTAATCAAACAAAACTCCAAAGTACTCTTCCACAATCCAACCCTGACCTCAACAACCAGCTTCTCCAGGCCCAGCAGGAGACTGCCATCATGCCCATAGAGTGATGATCCCTGTCTATCTCAATCAGTTCCATTCCTGTTCTCAGCTGATATTTATCTATTGAACCACATTTGCTGACTTTCCTGTGAAGTTCATATGTGGAAAGCGACCACTTGATCAGGTCCTAGAAGGCTGCAAGCTTTTGGAACTGGTACTCCAACCTTCAGTCGATGGTGCTTTTGAAAAACAAATGTACATGGGGTTCCCACTGCACGTGAAGTTGCCTCAAAGTCCAGCCTGCAGAGTTAGATATTTGTGCTGTTATATTTCAAGAAACAGAAATGTCATGTGTACACTGTGTGTAATGTGACAATGATGTTTCCTCCTTGCAGCTACGCAGCTCTGATTGCTGATTGGCCAGTGGTGGTCCTGGGGCTATGCACGGTGCTGATAGTGATATGTGCACTAGTCGGGATTCTAGTACCAGACCTTCCAGACTTCTCTGATCCACTACTGGTGAGTAATTTACCCTGCTCTTTGAAGTGACTGAAGCTGCATCAAATTGTCCAATCAGTGCAAACTTGTCCTCTTTAATGAAGCTCTGTAACTTCTGAAAAAGGTCAAGGCCAGAACTCAGTGGGTAGTCTTTTGTTTTATTACCTCTTCGCTTGGTGTCGAACTGTTGTAAATGGTTCTGCAGATTTGAAAGTAAAATAGTTCTGATTTCTTGGGAATATCCCAACCTGTCAAACCTGTATTCTGCATCACATTTTAGGAAGTTCTTCTCTTTTCTTCCCCCAGCAGTTGTTGACTCATGGCTTGGTTCAATGTGCAAATGGAACTTTGTCTTTCCCTAGGGCACGCCAGGACAATCCATGTTGGTTGGCCATGATGGGGAGGTCAGCTTACTTAATGTACATAAGAGATTGAACCTGGGACTTTACATAGAAATTACAATACAGAAATAGACCTTTTGACCCAACCAATCTATGTTAATGTTTATCCTTCATACAACAATAGGCACCGACACGTTGCACCACAGACATTTGACAAAATTATTGACTCAGCCATGGACATGGGGGCAATTAATCTGTATATAAAGAGAATTGCCAATCTAATACCCATCAAAATACAGTGTGATTTAAATCACATTTCTCCTTATAAATAAAGTATTTAAGCATACAAACATCAATGGAGAGCAGCACAACTGTATTAGCTAGCCAGCAAGCAAAATAGTATACAATGCCAATGCAAATTACTTTTGTTGACAGAATAGAGCTAGCTACACCTTGTCATGGGGTGGTAGATGGACCTTATCAGATGACCTCTGTGGATTCACACTGTATCTGGAGTGCAAATTCATCTAATAAATCATGAAACCCAAGGAGAGGATTGTTATTGTGGTTACTGAGATGAGGCAGTAGAAAAATCAATAGCAATAGGAAGTTGGACCATTTCTCATACTGATGTTGTCACAGAACAATTTATCCCATGGTCAATGTTTGTGCAACTTCTGCACCTGCTTGTAATATATGTCTGAAGACAGGGCGGCCAACAAAAGGGCAATAATTTCCAAATCAGGAGAACTTTATAGGATGGAGCAGATAGCACTTCAGAAGAGTCATGTAAAACAAAAAAGCAGAGTGGGACAGGAAGGGGCAGAGAGATTGATGGTAGGTAGCCAAGACTAGTTTATTCATCCTGACAGGCTGTTAAACTAGGTCCTGGATTCTAAAATACAGAAACAACAGAATCTTTCACGGACAAAATATCATTTGCTCACCAAAGCTAGTGACAACATTTTCTAAACACAATTACAAATAAAGAGCATACTTCAGTTCCTCCAATAAAGCGATTCTCTTAGATTCACTTATGTCTGTATCTCAGACTATCACTGTCGATTCCGTTCAGCTCTGACAAGGTATTTATTAACAAAAAGCCTTTCTGCAAAAAGTTGAGTGGTTGTTACTGCATGTATTATTCAATTACAAAATATTTAGTTACTATCTGTGAGATTGTACTCCAGACTAACCAATTTATGTCCAAGCCAAATCTCTTACCTGTTAGCAAATGTGCTCTTTTAACATAATGTGATACAGACAACTTTCAAATGCCATTGGCCACTCTGGTTATCTGCCCTCAAACTGGATAGTAAATGATGCACATTGCAGTTACTGATTTTTGACATACTTGTAAAATTTGTCCTTTAATCCAATTTGCAGCAAAAAAGTCAGTTAATGACTATTTCTGATATGTTCATTGAAACAATACATTTTTACTACATCTTCCCCGATAGTATTTAAAACTGCAAATGTAGCGTGGATTTTGTTAAGGAATTGTAGACAGTTCATCATAGATTAAGATTTATTAAAGCTATCCATTACTTTGTATTTACCAACTATTGTATATGGGTCAGCAGTGTCCTGTTTTCACCAATATCACTTATCCCCAGTACCCTGTACTCTTGTATTCATGAGGATCTTACAGTGCTCACTTCTGGAGATTCCTTGGATTTTCTTGCCTCAATACAAGTTCTGGAACAATGTGATTCCACATGGATATCAGCAGAATTGTGACATTTACATTGAAATAAAAATCCAGTAACTTTCAACATGTCACCGAGCTTGTGGCACAAATAAATGTAATGCTGTGAGAGTGTAGAATTTCATAAAGATAAGGGCACCCCACCACCATCCCCCACTCCCATGTCGTCCCTGCTGTCTGACCCCTCTCTCTCCTTCTCTATCCCCCTCTCTCTCTGTCCTCCCATCTCTCTCTCTCTCTGTTTCCACCCTCTCTCTCTCTCTCTCTGTATCCCCCACCTCTCCCTCTGTCTCTCCACCACTCTATCTCTCTCCCACTCTCTCGCCCTCCCCCCACTCTCACTCCCCCCACTCTCTCTCCCCCCACTCTCTCTCCCCCCAAACTCTCTCCCCCCAAACTCTCTCTCCTCAACTCTTCCACTCTTCTCCCCTTAACTCTCCCACTCTTCCCCCCCCCACTCTCTCTGTACCCGCATACCCCACTCTTTTTTCCCCACTCTCTCTCCCCCACTCACTGTTTCTCCCCCACTCTCTCTGTCCTGCCTCCCACTGTCTCTCCCCCACTCTCTCTCTCTCTGTACCCCCCACCCCAGTCTCTCTCTATATCCCCCCACTCTCTCTCTCCCTCCCCTACTCTCTCTCTCTCCCCTCCACTCTCTCTCTTCCCCCCCCACTCTCTCACTTCCCCCCCCCACTCTCTCTTCCCCCCCCACTCTCTCTTCCCCCCCCCCACTCTCTCTTTCCCCCCCCCCACTCTCTCTTTCCCCCCCCACTCTCTCTTTCCCCCCCCACTCTCTCTTCCCCCCCCACACTCTCCCTTCCCCCCCCCACACTCTCCCTTCCCCCCCCCACACTCTCTCTTCCCCCCCCCCACACTCTCTCTTCCCCCCCCCACACTCTCTCTTCCCCCCCCCACACTCTCTCTTCCCCCCCCCACACTCTCTCTTCCCCCCCCACACTCTCTCTTCCCCCCCCCCACACTCCCTCTTCCCCCCCACTCTCTCTTCCCCCCCCCACACTCTCTCTTCCCCCCCCCACACTCTCTCTTCCCCCCCCCCACACTCTCTCTTCCCCCACCCCCCACACTCTCTCTTCCCCCCCCCCCACACTCTCTCTCCCTCCCCCCCCACACTCTCTCTCCCTCCCCCCCCACACTCTCTCTCCCTCCCCCCCCACACTCTCTCTCCCTCCCCCCCCACACTCTCTCTCCCTCCCCCCCTCCCACACTCTCTCTCCCCCCCTCCCCCCACTCTCTCTCCCCCCCCCACACTCTCTCTTCCCCCCCCACACTCTCTCTTCTCCCCCCCCACACTCTCTCTTCTCCCCCCCCCACACTCTCTCTTCTCCCCCCCCACACTCTCTCTCCTCCCGACTCTCCTCCCCACTGTCTCTCCTCCCTCACTCTCTCTCTGCCCCCTCGCTCTCTCTTCCCCCTCTCCCCCCCCCACACTCTCTCTCCCCCCCCCCACACTCTCTCTTCCCCCCCCACACTCTCTCTTCCCCCCCCCACACTCTCTCTTCCCCCCCCCACACTCTCTCTTCCCCCCCCCACACTCTCTCTTCCCCCCCCCACACTCTCTCTTCCCCCCCCCCACACTCTCTCTTCCCCCCCCCACACACTCTCTCTTCCTCCCCCCACACACTCTCTCTCCCTCCCCCCCCACACTCTCTCTCCCTCCCCCCCCACACTCTCTCTCCCTCCCCCCCCACACTCTCTCTCCCTCCCCCCCACACTCTCTCTCCCCCCCACACTCTCTCTCCCCCCCCCACTCTCTCTCCCCCCCCCCACTCTCTCTCCCCCCCCACACTCTCTCTCCCCCCCCCACACTCTCTCTTCCCCCCCACACTCTCTCTTTCCCCCCCCCACACTCTCTCTTCTCCCCCCCCACACTCTCTCTTCTCCCCCCCCCACACTCTCTCTCCTCCCGACTCTCCTCCCCACTGTCTCTCCTGCCCCATTCTCTCTGCCCCCCCACCCCCACTCTCTCTCTGTCCCCCTCTCCCACTCTCTCTCTGTCCCCCTCTCCCACTCTCTCTCTGTCCCCCTCTCCCACTCTCTCCCTCGCTTTCTCTCTGACGGTTGCTGAGAGCAAAAACCTCGCTTCCAAACTTGGGCAGCTTCGTCATTTTCAGGTGGACTTTTAAAAAAGAAAATCAGAACCCGCCAGAAAACCATGAATCTGTCTGATGTTCCAAAACGCTGTCTCTGCTTCAGCACCTGTGAAACTGACGAGTGAATTTTCTTTTTAAAAAGCCGATCTGATTACAGGACGATATAGATGGGCTGGTAAGATGGGCAAAGCAGTGGCAAATGGAATTTAATCCTGAGAAATGTGAGGTGATGCATTTTGAAGGACTAACAAGGCAAGAGAATATACAATGGATGGTAGAACCCTAGGAAGTACGAGGGTCAGAGGGACCTTGGTGTACATGTCCAAAGATCACTGAAGGCAGCAGCACAGGTAGATAAGGTGGTTAGAAAGGCAACTGTGATGCTTGTCTTTATTAGCCGAGGTTGAGAATATAAGAGCAGGGAGGTTATGATAAAGCTGTATAAAATGCTAGTTAGGCCACAGCTGGAGTACTGTGTACAGTTCTGGTCACCACACTATAGGAAGGACGTGATTGCACTGGAGAGGGTGCAGAGGAGATTCACCAGGATGTTGCCTGGGCTGGAGCATTTCAGCTATGAAGAGAGACTGGATAGGTTAGGGTTGTTTTCCATAGAGCAGAGAAGGCTGAGGAGGGACCTGATTGAGGTATACAAAATTATGAGGGCATAGATTTAAGATGGGGTAGATAGGAAGAAACCTTTTCCTTAGCAGAGGTGTCAATAGCCAGGGGGCATAGATTTAAGGTACGGGGCAGGAGGTTTAGAGGGGATTTGAGGAAAAAAAATTTACTTAGAGGGTGTTTGGAATCTGGAACACACTACCTGAATGGGTGGTAGATGCAGGAACCCTCACAACATTTAAGAAGTATTTAGATGAGCATTTGAAATGCCATAGCATACAAGGCTACGGGCCAAGTGCGGGAAAATGGGATTAGAATAGATAGGTGCTTGATGGCCGGCTTGGACACGATGGGCCGAAGGGCCTGTTTCTGTGCTTTATAACTCTATGAAGAAGCCAATGGGGAATTTCTGGTCCCTGAAATTACCAGTCAAGGACCTCAAAATCTTTTACCACGGACGCTGGTGTCCGTGTAAGGAGATTTTTTTTTATTTGCTTGGGGGTGTGGGCGTTGCTGGGTAGCCCAGCATTTTCTGCCCTTATTGCCCTTGAACTGAGTGGCTTGCTAGGCCATTTCAGAGGGAATTTAAGAGTCAACCACATTTCTGTGGGTCTGTAGTCACATGTAGGCCAGACCGGGTAAGGGTGGCAGTTTTCCTTCCCTAAAGGAAGGACCAAATGAGTTTTTACAAAAATCAGCAATGGTTTCACGATCACCACTAGACTAGCTTTTTAATTCCAGATTTTAGTAATTGAATTCAAATTCCACCATCCGCCGTGATGGGATTCGAACTGATGTCCCCAGAGCATTAGCCTGAGGCTGTGGATTACTAGTCTAGTGACATTACACCATTACGCCACTGCCTCCCCTAATGTTGCCAACCCCTGGTTCACATGAGCAGTAGTCCTAATCCCTTCTGATCAATCTGTTCCCATATTCCTTTATTTACCTTACCTTCAACCATCTATGTAACTCTTTATTAAATGTTTACATAGACCCTTCTTCAGTCACTAACTCTGGCGTTGCCATCCACTGTCTCACAACACACTGTAAAAAAGAAAAGAAAGTGTTCTCTGTCCTTACATTTAATTGTTTATCTATGTTCAAGTGTTGTGGACCACTGGAACCATTCTGATACTCTCCCCTATCTCTTCATAATTTAATTACTTCACTGCAAAATTTGCTTTATTTCATCAAGAATAGCCCCAATTTTTCAAGTCTTTGCATGTATTTCCTCATACTAGGCATCATCCTTGTGCATCTGCTGCACCCTCTCTGACTCTGCATCCTTCCTCTAGTGTGCAACCCAAAGCTGCACACAGGGCTCCATTTCTGGTCTTAATAAGCTTTTATATAGATTCACTCTTGCATCTCAACTTTATATTCTATACCTCTTACCATGAAACCAAATATTCCATCAGCTTTTTATATGGCCCTATACACGTGAGGTTCTGCTTTTAATATTATATGAACTTGAACCTCCAGATCCTTCCAAACTGGCTTTTCCACATTCAAAGTTTTCTTTTATGTACCTCCTTAGGTTTACTGACATTGAATTCCATCTGCCACTATTTTGTTCATTGGTCCTCCCAGTTACTGGCAATGCCTCCTATTTTAATATCGTCTGCAAGTTTGAACACCGTCTCCTATAGCCTTATATCCAAATCTTCGATATACACAGTGAACAGAAGCGATCCCAAACCAGAATCTTGGGGAACATCACTGTCTGCTTCCATATATTCTATGAAACTACTCTCAACTCTCACTCTGTTTGTTTCCTTGGAACCAGTTTTTAAACCAGTTTGCGAGGCTATCCCTAATTCGATGCCCCTTAATCTTCTCGAATAGCCTCTTGTGTGGCAGCTTGCCAAAGGCATTCTGAAAGTGCTTTTGCACCACTTCCACTGCATTACATCCACTACATCTGTTACCTCATCGAAGAACTCTGTCAGTTTCTTCTTAGTCTATTTAGCTATGTATCACACCTGCAGCCATGACAGGTAGAAGGAACTCCTAGCCAGTCATTTACTTTAGGTTTCTGTTGTTTAAATTTTCCCCCATCCCTAAATTTTCTTTTGGTTTCTGATAAGCAAATCTCTTTCAAGTTGCTACATCTGGAATGCACTGCTTGGAAAGTGGTGGAAGCAGATTGTTCAGTAACTTTCAAAAGGGAATTGGATAGATACTTGAAAAGGAAAAATTTGCAGTGTTATGGGGAAAGAGCAGGGGAGTGGACTAACTGGGTAGCTGTTTCAAAGAGCCAAAACTGGCATAATGGGCCAAATGGCCTCCCATATTGTATCATTCTATATAGGCTTCCCCACTACAGAGCAGCTGAGATGGTAGGAAAGGCTTATTATAACAAAACAACAACAACAACTTGCATTTATCTAGTGCCTTTAACATTATAAAACATCTCAAGGCACTCTCAGGACACAGAGACACATAAAGTGATATTAGGGCAGATGATCAAAATCTTGATGAAAGTGTAGGTTTTAAGGAGCGTTTTAAAGGAAGAAAGAGAGTTTGGGAGGCGGAGAGGTGTCAGGAGGGAATTTCAGAGAATTTTAAGGCCTTGGCAGCTGAAGACAAGGCCTCCAGTGGTGGACAGATTAAAATCGGGAATATTTAAGGCTAGAATTAGAGCAGTGCAGAGATTTCAGAGAGTGTGGGGCTGAAGGAGATTACAGAGATAAGAAGGGGCGAGGCCGTTGAGGGATTTAAAATAAGAATGAGAATTTTAAAATGAAGGCCTTGGTTAACCGGGAGCCAATATGGTCAGTGAACACAGGCATAATGAGTTAACAGGACTTGGCGCAAGTAAGGACAGAGCAGCACATTTTTATGGGAGGTGAGCCAGGAATATGTTGGAATAGTCAAGGCTGGAGGTAACTAAGGGAAAGATGAGGGTTTCAGCAGCAGATGTGCTCAGGCAGGGGCAGGATAGGATGATGTTACGAAGGTGGAAATAGGCGGTCTTAGTGATGGCACCTATGTGTAAGCAAAAGCTCATTTTGGGATCACGAGAGTCCATGCCATCCCAGGAATAGGGATGGGGCTGGGCAGCTGGGGCTGCCCCTACCCATTGTCTCCTGCAAGTGCACATCAGGGGAGGAAGAGAGAGAAAAAAAGAGATGAGCTGAGAGGAGCAGGTACAATCTGACTTATAAATTGTTAATCAGATCAGTCAAAGATCCAATGACACTTGCCGCTGAACGTGAGTGAGGCACATTCAATCCTGAGTAATTAAAACTCTCATTCCATTTCCAGTCACTAGACTGTACTGTGATGATGTATTTAGCAACAACTAATGGCAAGTTAGATCACAGTTGTATAAACTGAGGATTATATTCTGGTATCCAGTTACGATTGGCAATGCTGCTGGTTCAGCGCTGGATTAAAACTTTACGGTTTTTCGTCGGGCGGGGTGTTCGCTCAAAGCTGTTCCTCTTACCCGTTGCATGTATTGTTGAACTGGGGGCATGCCCACCTGTTCAAACGTACACTCAATATTCCATGGCAGAATCTACGGAAGAACAGCGACTTCTCATAGTATCCTGGCTATCATTCCCTTTGATCAACACTGCCAAAAACTAGCTTAACAGGTCATTCTTCCCATAGCTTTTAATCATCGAGTTTTACAGCACAGAAACAGGCTCTTCGGCCCAATGCGCCTCCGCCGACCATCAAGCACCCATACAATCTAATCCCATTTTCCAGCACTTGGCCCGTAGCCTTGTATGCTACGGTGTTTCAAATGCTAATTTAAATACTTCTTAAAATGTTGTGAGGGTTCCTGCCTCTACCACCCCTTCAGGCAGTGTGTTCCAGATTCACCCTCTGGGTGAAAAGATTTTTCCTCAACTCCCCTCTAAACCTCCTGTCCCTTACCTTAAATCTATACCCCCTGGTTACTGACCCCTCCTCTAAGGGAAAAAGTTCCTTCCTATCTATCCTATCAATGCCCCTCATAATTTTGTATACCATAATTTCTTCTGTGGGAGTTTGCTGTGCACAGAGCGGGTGCCTCATTTATTTGCCCATAAAAACATGTTGCTGCACTCGAGGGGAACCCACTATGTATGAGTCCCTTTAGATAGATAGGGAGAAACTGTTTCCAATAGCAGGAGGATTGATAATCCGAGGACATAGGTTTAAAATAAATGCCAAAAGAAGCAGAGGGAGATGAGCAGAAATTATTTTATAGGCAGTGATGGAACATGGAATGCTCTGCCTGAAAGGTGGTGGAAGTAGATTTAATAAGATTCAAAAGGAAATTGGATAAATACTTGATGGGAAAGATTTTTGGGGACTATGAGGAAAGATCAGGGGAATGGGATTAATCGGATAGGTTTCCGAGAGCCAGCACAAGCACGATGGAGTGACAGGCCTCCTTCAGCGCTGTATGATTGTATAATTTTGGAGAGCTGTGGACTGACCAGTAACTGCAGATGACACATGTGAACAGTCTTGTGATGTTTCTAAGATGTAATGGGGTCCTTCTACTCTCAGCTGATTCTCTAACAAGGGATCAGACATCAACGAGTAATTCAGTAGAACTTTTGGAGGTTTTTTTTGCTGTTCATGGGAAGGATCGCCACCTACAGGAGGCTGGGAAGGGTTCAACAGGAAGGATTAGATTTGTGTCAGTCCAATGCATTGCAACTAGCAAGTTGAACAGGACGATGTTGTTAGACCTCTAGTTTGTAGCTATTTTCCTTACACAAGGTTATTGTATGGCAAGGTGGGGAAGACACCAGTTTCCTGAATAGTTTGTTGCTAATTGCTAGCCGAGCATCATTTAAATGTGCCATAGATTTCCTGAAATGATTCTTTCCTTGATGGCTCAGTGCAGTACTAGCCACGCAGACCGGCAACTTTCCAGGTTTATTCCAGGCCTCTGCGCAGCCAGCTGGTCTCAAGCAGTGTGGCAGCAGGGGCTCTACAATTGGGTGAAGTGCCCCAGGGTACAGGGGTGGGGGAGGAAAAATCGGCCAAATCACATGACTCCTGCTGAAAAGTGCATGTGCATGTGGACACTGAGTGAGAACTGAATGGGTCTTGGTGGGCGTACCGTCCATGCTTGAATATGCCCGCTCTTAAACATAATGCACACTCAGAAATCCAATAGTCCAGCCAGTCCATGTTGGTGTTTATCCTTCCCCTGAACCATAATTCTAATCCCATGTGCCTCCTCCACAAAATGGTAACTTAAGTGAGCAAGCAGAGGGCAGTAGGGACCATATTTCCAACAGCAAGAACCATCACACCCTCCAGCAGCATTGCCAAGTAGTGAATGCCTGGAAAGGAGTAGAGGAAACTAATTAAACAAAGTGAATATTGGGAGTTAGGCAGAAGGTTAAAAAGCAGGACCTCTAGGGTTGTAATCTCAGGATTACTCACTGTGCCATGCTGCTAGTGAGGGTAGGAATAGGAGGATTAGGCAAATGAATGCGTGTCTGAAGAGCTGGTGTAGGCGGGAGGGCTTCAGCTACTTGGATCATTGGGATCTCTTCTGGTGCAGAGGTGACCTGTACAAGAGGGACGGGTTGCATCTGAACTGGAAGGGGACTAATATCCTTGCAGAGAGATTTGCTAGTACTACTCGGGAGGGTTTAAACTAGTCTTGCAGGAGGGGTGGGACCCAAAGTAGTAATCTCTCCGATGAGACAGTTGAGGCAAATGTAGAGGTTAAAGCAAGCAAGTCCAGTAGGCAGGCCAGGCAGGGGCATCACAGGGAACGTGGAAGGTCTGGTAGGCTAAACTGCATTTACTTTAATGCAAGAAGCCTTACAGGTAAGGCAGATGAACTCAGAGCATGGATCGGTACATGGGATTGTGATATTATAGCTATTACGGAAACATGGTTGAGGGATGGGCAGGACTGGCAGCTCAATGTTCCAGGGCACCGATCCTTCCGGCGTGACAGAGGTGGAGGTAAGAGAGGAGGTGGAGTTGCACTATTGATTAGGGAGGATGTCACAGCAGTACTTAGAGAGGATATCCCGGGGGGAACGTCCAGCGAGGTCATATGGGTAGAACTTAGAAATAAGAAAGGGGTGATCACTTTGATGGGATTATACTATAGGCCCCCCAATAGTCAGAGGGAATTGGAGGAGCATATATGTAGGGAAATTACAGATAGGTGGAGGAATTATAGGGTTGTAATAGTAGGTGATTTTAACTTCCCTAATATTGACTGGGACTGCCAAGGGATCAGATGAGGAAGAATTTGTTAAGTGAGTCCAGGATAGTTTTCTGAAGCCGTATGTGGATGTCCCTACTAGAGAAGGGGCTACACTCGACCTCCTCTTAGGAAATGAGGCCGGGCAGGTGGTTGATGTGTCAGTGGAGGAGCACTTTGGGACCAGTGACCATATTAGCTTCAAGATAGTTATGGAAAAGGATAGGACTGGTCCTCAAGTTGAAGTCCTAAATTGGGGGAAGGCTAATTTCGATGGCATGAGACAGGAACTCTCAAAAGTTGATTGGGAGAGGCTGTTTACAGGTAAAGGGATGTTTGACAAGTGGGAGGCTTTTAAAGTGAGATGGGAAGAGTTCAGGGCCTGCATGTTCCTGTTAGATTGAAGGGCAAGGCTGGCAAGTTTAGGGAACCTTGGTTGACGAGGGATATTGAGGGTCTGGTCAGGGCAAAGAAGGAGGCATATGTCAGGTATAGGCAGCTGGATCAAGTGAGTCCCTCGAGGAGTATAAGGGATGTAGGAGTACACTTAAGAAGGAAATTAGGAGGGTGAAAAGGGGCCATGAGATTTCCCTGGCAGATAAGATAAAGGAGAATCCTAAAAGATTCTATAAGTATATTAAGAGTAAAAGGATAGCTAGGGAGAGAGTAGGTCCCCTTAAGGATCAGCGTGGAGCCATGGGAAATGGGCGAGGTCTTAAATGAATACTTCTCGTCTGTATTTACCGTGGAGAACGTCATGGAAGCTAGAAGCTGAGTTCAAGGGAGGGAACAGCGATATCCTGGAGCATATCAACATTACAAAGGAGGAGGTGTTGGAGGTTTTGAAGCGCATTGAGGTGGATAAATCCCCAGGGCCTGACCAGGTGTTCCCTAGGATGCTATGGGAAGCAAGGGAGGAGATTGCTGGGGCCTTGGCAGAGATTATTGTATCATCGTTAGCTACGGGTGAGGTACTGGAAGACTGAAGGATAGCTAATGTCTGTGCCTTTATTTAAGAAGGGCAGTAGGGATAAGCCAAGAAACTACAGGCCAGTGAGCCTTACATCAGTGGTGGAAAAGTTATTGGAAGGGATTCTGAGAGACAGGATTTATATGCATTTGGAAAGGCAAGGTCTGATTAGGGATAGTCAGCATGGCTTTGTGTGTGGGAAATCATATCCCACGAATTTGATTGAGTTTTTTGAGGAGGTGACCAAGAGGATTGACGAGGGCAGGGCGGTGGACGTTGTCTACATGGACTTTAGCAAGACCTTTGACAAGGTCCCGCATGATAGGTTGGTCCGGAAGGTTCGAACACATGAGATCCAGGGTGAACTAGCCAATTGGATACAAAATTGGCTTGGTGATAGGAGGCAGAGGGTGGTGGTGGAGGGTTGTTTTTCAGATTGGAGGCCGGTGACCAGTGGTGTGCCGCAGGGATCGGTGCTGGGCCCTCTGTACTTTGTCATATATATTAATGACTTGGATGTGAATGTAGGGGGCATGATTAGTAAGTTTGCAGATGACACCAAAATTGGTGGTATAGTGGACAGTGAAGAAGGTTGTCTAAGGTTACAACAAGATATACATCAACTGGGAAAGTGGGCAAAGGATTGGCAAATGGAATTTAATGCAGACAAGTGCAAAGTGATGCGTTTTGGGAAGTTAAACCAGGGCAGGACATATACAGTGAATGGCAGAGCCCTGAGGAGTGTTCTTGAGCAGAGAGACCTTGGGGTGCAAGTCCATAGTTCCATGAAAGTGGCAACACAGATAGACAGGGTGGTGAAGAAGGCATATGGCACGCTTGCCTTCATTGGCTGAGGCATTGAGTACAAGAGTTGGGACGTCATGTTACAGTTGTACATAACGTGGGTTAGGCCGCACTTGGAGTACTGTGTGCAGTTCTGGTCGCTGCACTACAGGAAAGGTGTGATTAAGCTAGAGAGGGCGCAGAAAAGATTCACAAGGATGTTACCTGGTTTGGAGGGCTTGAGTTATCAAGAGAGATTGGATAGGCTGGGTCTGTTTTCCCTGGAGCGAAGGAGGCTGAGAGGGGACATGATAGAGGTATATAAAATTATGAGAGGCATAGATAGGGTAGATAGCCAGAGTCTGTTTCCCATGGTAGGGGTGACTAAAACTAGAGGGCATAGATTTAAGGTGAGAGGGAGGAGGTTAAAAGGGGATCAAAGGGGTAAATTTTTCACACAAAGAATAGTGGGTATCTGGAATCAGCTGCATGAGGTGGTGGAGGCAGGAACAGTAGCGACAATTAAGAGGCATCTGGACAGGTACTTGAATGAGCAAGGCATAGACAGATATGGAATTAATGCAGGTGGGATTAGTATAGATAGGCATTATGGTTGGCATGGACGCGGTGGGCTGAAGGGCCTGTTTCTATGCTGTATGACTCTATGTTGAAAAAGTTGGTTGGTGTGCAAGTGGCGCATGGGTTATCACCTTTGGAAGATGGGGAAACACTTCCTGTTAGCAAGATGATGTTCTGCTGTGAAATGTTTACAGGGGTTTGAACCCAGAGGGACAGCAATTGGACAGCGATTGGTCACCTGGAATAACATGGTGAAAAACACAGGATATCAAGCAACGCTTGCAAACTATCCTTTCAAATACGCAGCGGAGCAAGCCAAGAGGTGAGTTACATAATGCAGTAAAAATATGCAGTGGTAGCAAGGGAATTTGGCCAGTTTTTTTTGGTGCCACAGGTACAGTTTGGGTTGCAGGAGAAATATGTCACAACAGCATTCTCAATCTGAAGTGTGTTAAAAGGGTTGCAGTTTGCAGTGATTGAGTTTTTCTGGAGAACTAGCAAATCAGCTGATTTTTGTTCCCCAAATTGGTGTTTTGCATCCTGTTGTTCGTTTCCCAGAAGGGCAGTTTGATGTTGGGACTTTATTAAAATCGGACAACTGGGCAGTAAGAGTGCATGTTTTGGGGAGAGCAACAGATTAGCATGATCGAGGGAGAAGATCAGTAAAGCCGGACATCTGTGGAGGGATGGGATTCAGCACCTGCCAGAAGAGCAGTGACTATATCTGGAAAGTAATTGATTGACTCTGAAGCCCTTCAATTCTTTTCTGGTTAAGTAATCACTCTTATACATAGGTATAATGTGTTAAGCTAGAAATTGCTATTTGCAATATTAGCAAACACTTCTTGAGGGGACATTAAGCCATTTATAACAGGGCTATCACCACAAGTGGCCATCAACTAATGTCATTTGTGTTTGTTAAGCATTCCTCCTTCAAGATCACCAGCTTGGAGTTGTATATGTTTTAAAAAAAATTAAAACAAAGCAATCTGGTACCCAGTATGTTTTCATATTTGTGGTTACTAGCTTTCAGTGACAGACCTGTAATCTTGTACAGTTTTAAATTGAAAGAGGTAGAGAGAGGTGTTTCAAATCTCTCTCGTTTATCTGTAGCAATGCTTCTTCACTTTGTATCTGCTTTCTGGTTTCACACAAGTAATCGAGAGGACAGGTGGTCAGATGATCCCTATGAGAGAGACAAGAGGCAGGCAGAGTGGAATTTCCACAAGGACAGTTTCTTCTGTGATGTTCCAAGTAAGTGTCATGTTCTTGAAAGACTCACTTGGCTTTTGTTTAAATATCTAATTGATCGCCAGTGGTGTTGCTCCCGGCTGTCTTAGGGTCTGGAACCTAGTGTGTTGTTGAGTGCCAAAGTTGGCAGCTGTGTTTAACTTGGCCGAGCACTTTTAAGCCCACTGCTAAGGAGATGAAGTCTATCTAAACAAGCACCTGAAGCCAAACAGAGGCCAAGTCTTAGGGGAGTTTCTGTAGATTTCCGACTGTAAGTCACTGGCTCATATCCTGGAGGAAGGCTAGCTGATCAAGGTCAGAAAGACCAGCAGCAAATGGAGAATGAACAGACTGTAGGTGACAGACTAGCAAAGATGAAAACATACACTCTGGAGTGGACATTTTTTTTGATTCTTTCATGGGATGTGGGCATTTCTGGCAAGGCCAGCATTTGTTGCACATCCCTAATTGCCCTGGACAACTGAGAGGCTTGCTAGGCCATTTCAGAGGGCAGTTAATAGCCAACCATATTGTTGTGGGTCTGGAGTCACATGTCGGCCAGACCAGCTAAGGACAGCAGATTTCCTTCCCTAAAGGACATTCGTGAACCAGATGGGTTTTTATGACAATTGATGATAGTTTCATGGCACTATTACTGAGACTAGTTTACAATTCTAGATTTTTTAAATTAATTAATTGAATTTACTAATTAATTGAATTTAAATTCCGCCAGCTGCCATGGTGGGATTTGAACCCGTGTCCCCAGGGCATTAGTCTGGCCTCTGGATTATTCGAGCAGTGACATTACCACTACGCTAGCATCTCCCCAAAGTAAATGTATATAGAAAAGGAAATATTACACTATTGCAGTAATTTGGTATATATTCTATTTTTCATTCTTCCAGTTTTGTTGCCTTATGCCACCTCCACACGTGGCAGTAGGATGACATGAAAAAATATAAAGTGCCACGGGCCCTGACAATCCAGGGCACAAAACACCAAGTGACAAATCTTCAGATGGTATTGCCAGATTATTTTATCATGGAGGACTTCACACCAGATCCAGATATCTCTCTCACCCAATATCTGCACACAGCCTTTTCAGCAGGAATTGCACATAGCGATCAGAGCAGGAGCCCTGATCCTTTTCCGTTATCATTGATTCCAATTAGACTCAGTATAGACCTTCCTACTCTATCTCAGGATGTTGGCACTGCTGACAAGGCCGGCATTTATTGCCCATCACTAAAGCCACCAGAGGGCAGGTAAGGGCATGTGTTACAACTCAGACAGCCTGGTGGTGAAGGACAGAACCGGAATCTAGTCGTCACACACTTATAAGCTTTTATTTACAGGGACACATAGAACATAGAACATTACAGCGCAGTACAGGCCCTTCGGCCCTCGATGTTGCGCCGACCTGTGAAACCATCTGACCTACACTATTCCATTTTCATCCATATGTCTATCCAATGACCACTTAAATGCCCTTAAAGTTATAAAAATGACTAACAGCAGTGGCCCCAAAACAGATCCTTGCGGTACACCACTAGTAACTAAACTCCAGGATGAACATTTGCCATCAACCACCACCCTCTGTCTTCTTTCAGCTAGCCAATTTCTGATCCAAAGCTCTAAATCACCTTCAATCCCATACTTCCGTATTTTCTGCAATAGCCTACCGTGGGGAACCTTATCAAACGCCTTACTGAAATCCATATACACCACATCCACGGCTTTACCCTCATCCACCTGTTTGGTCACCTTCTCAAAAAACTCAATAAGGTTTGTGAGGCACGACCTACCCTTCACAAAACCGTGCTGACTATCTCTAATGAACTTATTCTTTTCAAGATGATTATAAATCCTATCTCTTATAACCTTTTCCAACATTTTACCCACAACCAAAGTAAGGCTCACAGGTCTATAATTACCAGGGCTGTCTTTACTCCCCTTCTTGAACAAGGGGACAACATTTGCTATCCTCCAGTCTTCCGGCACTATTCCTGTCGACAATGACGACATAAAGATCAAGGTCAAAGGCTCTGCAATCTCCTCCCTGGCTTCCCAGAGAATCCTAGGATAAATCCCATCTGGCCCAGGGGACTTATCTATTTTCACACTTTCCAAAATTGCTAACACCTCCTCCTTGTGAACCTCAATCCCATCTAGCCTAGTAGTCTGTATCTCAGTATTCTCCTCGACAACATTTTCTTTCTCTACTGTAAATACTGACGAAAAATATTCATTTAACGCTTCCCCTATCTCCTCTGATTCCACACACAACTTCCCACTACTATCCTTGATTGGCCCTAATCTAACTCTAGTCATTCTTTTATTCCTGATATACCTATAGAAAGCCTTAGGGTTTTCCTTGATCCTATCCGCCAATGACTTCTCGTGTCCTCTCCTCGCTCTTCTTAGCTCTCCCTTTAGATCCTTCCTGGCTAGCTTGTAATTCTCAAGCGCCCTAACTGAGCCTTCACGTCTCATCCTAACATAAGCCTTCTTCTTCCTCTTGACAAGCGCTTCAACTTCTTTAGTAAACCACGGCTCCCTCGCTCGACAACTTCCTCCCTGCCTGACAGGTACATACTTATCAAGGACACGCAGTAGCTGCTCCCTGAATAAGCTCCACATTTTGATTGTGCCCATCCCCTGCAGTTTCCTTCCCCATCCTACGCATCCTAAATCTTGCCTAATCGCATCATAATTTCCTTTCCCCCAGCTATAATTCTTGCCCTGTGGTATATACCTGTCCCTGCCCATCGCTAAGGTAAACCTAACCGATTTGTGATCACTATCACCAAAGTGCTCACCTACATCTAAATCTAACACCTGGCCAGGTTCATTACCCAGTACCAAATCCAATGTGGCATCGCCCCTGGTTGGCCTGTCTACATACTGTGTCAGAAAACTCTCCTGCACACACTGGACAAAAACTGACCCATCTAAAGTACTCGAACTATAGTATTTCCAGTCAATATTTGGAAAGTTAAAGTCCCCCATAACAACTACCCTGTTACTCTCGCTCCTGTCGAGAATCATCTTCGCTATCCTTTCCTCTACATCTCTGGAACTATTCGGAGGTCTATAGAAAACACCCAACAGGGTGACCTCTCGTCTCCTGTTTCTAACCTCGGCCCATACTACCTCAGTAGACGAGTCCTCAAACGTCCTTTCTGCCGCTGTAATACTCTCCTTGATTAACAATGCCACACCCATCTTTTACCATCTTCTCTGTTCTTACTGAAACATCTAAATCCCGGAACCTGCAACATCCATTCCTGTCCCTGCTCTACCCATGTCTCCGAAATGACCACAACATCGAGATCCCAGGTACCAACCCATGCTGCAAGCTCACCCACCTTATTCCGGATGCTCCTGGCGTTGAAGTAGACACACTTTAAACCAGGTTCTTGCTTGCCAGTGCCCTCTTGCGTCCTTGTAACCTTATCCCCTACCTCACTACTCTCAACAGCCTGTACACTGGAACTACAATTTAGGTTCCCATCCCCCTGCTGAATTAGTTTAAACCCCACCGAAGAACACTAGCAAATCTCCCCCCCAGGATATTGGTACCCCTCTGGTTCAGGTGAAGACCATCCTGTTTGTAGAGGTCCCACCTACCCCAGAAAGAGCCCCAATTATCCAGGAAACCAAAACCCTCCCTCCTACACCATCCCTGCAGCCACGTGTTCAACTCCTCTCTCTCCCTATACCTCGCTTCGCTAGCACGTGGCACGGGCAACAACCCAGAGATAACATAAAAGCAAAATACTGCGGATGCTGGAAATCTGAAACAAAAACAAGAAATGCTGGATTCACTCAGCAGGTCTGGCAGCATCTGTGGAAAGAGAAGCAGAGTTAACGTTTCGGGTCAGTGACCCTTCTTCGGAACTGACAAATTTGTCAGTTCCGAAGAAGGGTCACTGACCCGAAACGTTAACTCTGCTTCTCTTTCCACAGATGCTGCCAGACCTGCTGAGTGAATCCAGCATTTCTTGTTTAACCCAGAGATAACAACTCTGTTTGTTCTTGCTCTAAGCTTCCACCCTAGCTCCCTGAATTTCTGCCTTAAATCCCCATCTCTCTTCCTACCTATGTCGTTGGTGCCTATGTGGACCACGACTTGGGGCTGCTCCGCCTCCCCCTCCCCCTTAAGGATCCCAAAAACACGATCCGAGACATCACGAACCCTGGCACCTGGGAGGCAACACACCAACCGTGAGTCTCTCTCGTTCCCACAGAACCTCCTATCTGATCCCCTAACTATGGAGTCCCAATGACTAATGCTCTGCTCCTGTTCCCCCTTCCCTTCTGAGCAACAGGGACTGACTCTGTGCCAGAGACCTGTACCCCATTGCTTACCCCTGGTAAGTCCCCCCCCCCCAACAGTATCCAAAATGGTATACCTGTTGTTGAGGGAAACGGCCACAGGGGATCCCTGCACTGCCTGCTGGTTCCCTCTCCTTCCCCTGACGGTAACCCATCTACCTACTTCTTTTACCTGAGGTGTGACTACCTCCCTATAACTCCTCTCAATAACCCCCTCCGCCTCCCGAATGATCCGAAGTTCATCCAGCTCCAGCTCCAGTTCCCTAACGCGGTTCTCGAGGAGCTGGAGTTGGGTGCACTTCCCGCAGATGTGGTCCCTGCCGTTCACAATGGGATCAGCCAGCTCCCACATCATACAGCTGCAGCACATCACCTGCCCAGCCATCTCTACTTAGTTAATTACTTTATTAATTTATATAAATTTATGAGCTAAATACTTTGATTCTTCTCTGCTGTGGTCTTTTTCAAATAACCAATTAATAGATAAGTCAAAAAAGTAAAAGAAGAAAGTAAATTTTTACCAATCACACAATGCAGAAGAAATAAAATAAAAAGCTTACCTTATCAACACACCATAGTCCTTTTTTTTTTGGTTAGAGGAGGAGGGTGGGTGGGAGACACTACGCGTGTAGTGTCTCGGGTTCAGCCACTGCCCAAATATATAGGTTTTGACTTACCCAGCAGTCCCCTGGTCCTCCGAAACAAAAGGGAATTAACTTTAACTTTAAACTGAAACTGACCTCCCAGCTGATAGTTCGCTCCGCACTCTCCGCTTCTGAAAAAGCTGCTGCAACCAAAAGAACACACATTACATATCATGCACCTCCAAGCAACAACACCTCTTTCAATCTGCTCCTATTTATATATGAACACAGGTGAGTCCCCAGTAAATACCCACCACCTGATAGAGTCATTACAGAACAAAAGAAGGCTAATCGGCCCATCGGGTTGAAGCTGGTTGTCTGTAGAGCAATCCAGTCAGTCCCATTTCCCCACTCTATCCCTGTAGCCCTGCACGTTTATTTCCCTGAATACAATTAAACACCACTTGATATACAATGAACACAACATTGATGTTGGAATAGTGTCACATATAGGTGAGACTGAGCAAGGACGGCAGATTTCCTTCCCTAAAGCATAGTAGTGAACCAGTTGAGTTTTTACAACAATGCTACAGCTTCCTAGTCACTTCAATGATACCAGCTTTTTATTTCCTCATTTTTAAAGCTGATTTCAAATTTTCAAGCTACCATAGAGGGATTTGAACTCATGTTCTCTGTGATTATTACTCTGACTTTGAATTTGTAGTCCAGTAATATAACCATGACACTATTTAACCTTTACCCAGTAAGCCATGGGGGAACTGCTGGAGTGTATTTTGTATTTTTAATAAAAGCATGCTGAAGGTCTTCACCAGCTTATTACCTTCTTGCCCTACCCTGTAGGTGACCGATATTCTCGAGTTGTGTTTGCCTCAGCAGATGGGGAGAACTTGTGGCGAACACAATCAATTAAGTCGATGTGCAATCTCGACAACACCAGGGTATGTACGGACTGATGTTATATTATCACAACCATTCGTTTTCTTTCTCCACTAAATCCCCATCAATCTCTAGCATCAAGAATAGAACAAAGAGCATCTGTTTTATGAAAGCAGGAAGGCTGGTTGGCCCAACAAACTTAGATCTCTTTTGACTGATCTGAGCCTCACCTACCCACCTTCTCAGCATGTTCCTCAACTCCTTTCCCTCTCTCATAATCTCTCTTGAACCCATTTATAGCATCTGCGTTAACAGTCTTCATAATAGGAATGGAATAATTTTTAGAGGCTTGCCTTTTTTAAATTCCTCTTGACGTTTGCTCTCCAGATTCCTCCTCTCCCTTAATTGAATGAAGGGAAGTTAGATGATGTATTTGGGCATTCAGGTGCCCAAGACATGAAAAGCAGCAGCTCAAGTGGACAAGACCATGAAAAAGCTCACAGAACACTGGGTTTTATTGCAAGAGGTATAGAATATGACAATTGAGATGTCACTGGTGGTCTAAACCATTGTAGGACCACAGTTGGAATGATATGGGCTCCACACTAAAGGAAGGGTGTTGAGGTAATAGAGAGAGACAGCACAGATTAGACTAGAATGTTGCCTGATTTGAGGAAATAGAATCATAGAATTGCACAGCAACTCTTTGAAAGTGCTTCAGTTAGTTCCAACCACGCCACCTGCCCCTGCCCCCGCAATCAAAAACCACCTATTTCCCATAGTCTGCAAATGTTTACTTTTAAGAAATTTATCCAATTCCCTTTTCAAAGTTATTATTAAACCTGCTTCCACCACCCTTTCAGGCAGTAAGAAAAGGACTCAACACCCCTCTTTGAGGAATACTGCAGGGCTAGAAATGAATCTAGAGAGTTTGGTAATTACTCAAATCATTAAACAACTGATTTAAAAAAAAATCTGCTGTCAACTTACAAAACCCAAAAATCTCCAGTTTATAAACAGCAACATTTAAAACTGCTTCAAATAATTTTTTTTTGTAACATGTATCACTGCAGATCCGTTCGCACTTTCAGTTTGGGGACCTTTGCCAGAGGACCTCGGCCGCCTCCTGCTGCCCCAGCTGGACGCTGGGCAATTACGTCGCCATCCTCAACAATCGATCCTCTTGCCAGAAGATCACCGAGCGAGACGTGGCACACACGCTGAAACTCCTCCGCTCCTGTGTCAAGTATTACCACAACGGGACCCTGGGGCCCGACTGCTGGGACATGACCACCCGTCGCAAAGACCAGCTCAAGTGCACATCTGTGCCACGCAAGTGCACCAAGTACAATGCCGTCTACCAAATCCTCCACTATTTGGTGGATAAGGACTTCTTGAGTCCCCAGACTTTGGACTATGTGATCCCAGCGTTAAAGTACAGCATGTTGTTCATCCCCACAGAGAAGGGGAAGAGCATGATGGACATTTACTTGGACAACTTTGAGAAATGGAACTGTTCAGACGGTGTCACCACCATTGCAGGAATAGAGTTTGGGATCAAGCACAATTTGTTCCAGGACTACCTTCTGATGGATACCGTGTATCCTGCCATTGCGATTGTGATTGTTCTGTTGATAATGTGCATGTACACTAGATCAATGTTCATCACCTTGATGACCATGTTCGCCATCATTAGCTCCTTGATTGTCTCCTACTTCCTCTACAGGATAGTTTTCGGCTTCAAGTTTTTCCCCTTCATGAACCTCACGGCACTCATCATTTTGGTGGGGATCGGGGCCGACGACGCTTTTGTGCTGTGTGACGTCTGGAACCACACCAAGTTCGACAAGCCCCAGGCTGAGTTGACAGAGACAGTGAGTGTCACCTTGCATCACGCGGCCCTCTCCATGTTTGTCACCAGCTTCACTACCGCGGCTGCCTTCTATGCCAACTATGTCAGCAACATCACTGCTATTCGGTGCTTTGGTGTTTATGCCGGCACCGCCATCCTGGTCAACTACATTTTAATGGTGACCTGGCTACCAGCGGTGGTGGTGCTGCACGAACGCTACCTGCTGCATTTTTTCCAGTGTGGTGAGAAGCCTGGGCAACGGGCTTACCGTGACGGCTGGCCGGCGCGGCTTTTCCGCAAATTGCAGAACCTCCTGCTGGCCGCATCCGAGACGTCCAGGATATTCTTTGAGAAGGTGCTACCCTGCATCGTCATCAAGTTCCGCTACATCTGGCTGTGCTGGTTTCTGGCCCTCACCATTGGTGGCGCTTATATCGTCTGTGTTGATCCTAAGATGAAGCTGCCATCGCTGGAGCTCTCCGAGTTCCAGGTGTTCCGCTCATCACACCCCTTCGAGCGCTACGATGCGGAGTTCCGCCGGCTTTTCGTATTTGAGCGGGTGCACCATGGTGAGGAGCTACACATGCCCATCACGCTGGTTTGGGGCGTCGCACCCGTGGATGGCGGTGATCCACTCAACCCTCACAACAAGGGCCGGCTGCGACTAGACGCTACCTTCGATGTGGCCAGCCCCACCTCCCAGCTGTGGCTCCTGCGCTTCTGTCAGCGGCTAAGGAACCAGACCTTCTTCCACCAGACTGATGAGCAGGACTTCACCAGCTGCTTCGTTGAGACCTTCCGGCAGTGGATGGAGAATCAAGACTGTGAGGAGCCCACCCTGTACCCATGTTGCAGTCAATCCAGCTTCCCCTACAAGCAAGAGGTCTTCGAGCTGTGCATCAAGCGTGCCATTATGGAGCTGGAGCGCAGTACTGGCTACCACTTGGACAGCAAGACGCCAGGGCCCCGCTTTGACATCAACGATACCATCCGGGCTGTGGTCTTGGAATTCCAGAGCACCTACCTCTTCACACTGGCCTATGAGAAGATGAATCACTTCTACAAGGAGGTGGATGCCTGGATTGCAGAGGAGCTGAAAGCTGCCCCGGCTGGCCTCAGCAATGGCTGGTTCGTCAGCGGCCTGGAGTTCTTTGACCTGCAGGACAGCTTATCAGATGGCACTCTGGTGGCCATGGGGCTCTCGGTGGCCGTGGCCTTCAGCGTCATGCTGCTTACCACCCGTAATGTGGTGATCAGCCTGTATGCCATCGTCTCCATCGCCGGTACCATCTTCGTCACAGTGGGCTCGCTGGTGCTGCTGGGCTGGGAGCTGAACGTGCTGGAGTCCGTCACCATTTCCGTGGCTGTGGGTTTGGCTGTTGACTTTGCTGTCCATTACGGTGTGGCCTACCGCCTGGCACCAGAGACGGACCGTGAGGGAAAGGTAGTCTTCTCCCTGAGCCGGATGGGGTCAGCCATCGCCATGGCTGCCCTGACTACCTTCGTGGCTGGCGCCATGATGATGCCATCCACCGTCTTAGCCTACACACAGCTTGGGACTTTCATGATGCTCATCATGTGCATCAGCTGGGGCTTTGCCACCTTTTTCTTCCAGTGCATGTGCCGCTGCCTGGGGCCGCAGGGCTCCTGCGGCCAGATTCCCCTACCCAAAAGATTGCAGTGCCATGACCCACCCCCGCTGCACCCTCGCCCTGCCGGCTGTGGACTGAGGGAGGGCAAGAGGGCTTGCCGCACCCACAAACACCAGCCGGCTGGTGAGGGGGACCAGCTGGAGATGGAGCATGAGCACTACGAGCTGGAGCCCTTGGCTGCCAGGGAGGGCGGCGAGGCTAGTGAGAAGAGGCCAGGTGCCTCGGGTGAAGGCGAAGAGCTGGGCACCGACACCCGGCTGTTCAACGGAACCCGTGTACCCGCCTACTGCCCTGCCAGACCGTGCCGAGGGTCAGCTAGTCTACCGGCGCAAGCCAAGCCACCGCTGCCTCAGATACGGTTTGTCCAGATCAGCACGCGGCTGAACAACGTCCCCCACTCGCTGGAAAGCATCACTGCCCGCGTTCACGCCAACCCCCACTAAAGCCCCCAAGTGGGGCGGCCTGGAGTCTCAGCAGTCAGCAGACTGTGTGTGGTTTATCATCTTATTTCCTTGGCGCCCAGCTGTTCAGGGGCAACTCGATGCCACCGCTGGACCGCCTGGAATGTGCACGTGCCAAGCACCGTGCCAAGTACCACCTCCAACATAACGTACTCCCCCACCCCCACCATCTTGCCCACTGCCCTGCCATGCTTCAGACGGAGATGCAGGTACTGCAAAGTTCTCCACCTGGAAATGTCCGTGTGTGTTCCAACCCAGTGAGAGATTTAAAAGCCAAAAGTCTCAGAGCTACCTCTGTCCGGTAGGGATGAAGGGGCTGGGGGTGGGACCAGTGCTGGGACCATTCAGACAGCAGCATCTCCTCTGGACGGCTGCAAACACCAAACCCTGTATTCTGTCTTTGTGTCCCTGTGTTAATAAAGGAAACTCCTCAGGACAGCACATGCCAAAACCGAAGGGTTCTTAATACAACAGCCAACACGGACATGACTGCCAAAGAGCGCATGCGGCACGTCGTGGCAGAGCTGTGCTCTCAAATTAAAATGGGCAAGTTGTAACAGGATCCAGTGCTCCGACCACACGGGATCCTCACGGCTGGGACAAAACCGGACCGGATTCCCACACTCAGGGACGGTGCGCCCGCGACTCCATTTGCTACCACATATCACGGCCCAGCAACCAAACCCCAGCAATATCAAAGTGCAATTGTATCGACTCCGTTCTTCCAAAGGCTGAATGAAGCCTGCGTGCCTGCTGTCTGGACGAGGCATTCAGAACTAATCAGTGAACCCTTTGTGTGTAGAGGGGAGGACACTGCGAGGGTGCTTAACTCAAGTTCGAGGCACATGTCTTAATGCCTTTTCAAAGGGATGGGTAGGAAGGGAGGGGTACAAGGGCTGAGGGAGCAATGCCAACAATAAAAACAGAAATAAGATGCAGTTAAAGAAACATGTAGGTCAGAGATGGTACCATGATGATTCATTTTTAAAGGATTTCTTTGTTTCTTTCCCCAGTTATCTTGCCTGGTTCTTCAATAGCTCATCTTTTTTGGGACACTGCTCCATAGGTGCCAACAGTTCTTATCCACAAGGTCATCCCTCACATTGTGACTATGTTAGCAGGCTGCTGGACCATGGGAGCAGGCAAGGGTGATGGGGAGACAGGCAACACAGTTAATCCTGATCAGGTCCTCACACCAGCTCCGCACATTCTCTCTTTGCAGCAGCAGTTGCTAGATGGCCATCGAATGCAGGAATACTGGCTACAATTCCTCACTCTGACCTCAGGATACTGAGGCCAACTGCAGCAGCATCACAATTGCCTCCTCCACCCCCCGCCTTCCCAAGGATGGAACTGAGGATGATCTTGGTCCTTATGGCTCAGTATCAAAGTTTGCACAATTACGATCTACTCAGCCCCTGTTGGATTCTTTGCCCTATTCCTTCTCCTAGCTCCATTATCCACACAAAAACGGTGGACTGAAACTAATTTCTTGAAAGCTTAAGTCTAAAATAGAAGCAACCTCCAAATTTCTTTCCTAGCCTGCCCCCTGACCCAGGCACAACCTGCTGAAGTAGTTTCAAAGCCTGTCTATTGCCACTTGTATTGGTTGCAGAGAGGGGCATGTGAGAGCTGTCCCCCATCCCTCCTCTCCTCCATCATTCCCTTTCACAGTACCAATGCAGAGGATAGGGGATTGAACTTGCCCCCAAGCACTATGAGCTGCCCCATTGCATTGTGCCACTTCCATTCTGTCCTCTACTTCCCTGTTGTTTTGGAATGAAGCTTGTTGTTGTAGGCCAACTTTCTTTGCGGGGGGCCTCCAGGAGAGTGATTTCCTAAAGATGGCTGCCCTTAGCTTGTCATTGCCACAGTGTGATGCTGCTGACATCATGTTGGAGGAACAATAAAAGCGGACACCCCATTTTCTGTGCCACCTATGTTTGCTTTTTGAAGCAGTTGGGGCTCCAGCACCTCCTGCCCATTGGAGAGTGTTGTCGGTGGCGGGAGTACTGTATATCTGTCATTGATGACAAATGGTTTGTGCAACTATGCCAGTGTTAACATTGATCCAACTTGTCGAACCGCTGGTATTTGTGGCTCTGGTCACTTAGTTAGTGATGATTCAGTCCAGTTTATTGATTTGATCAGCTGATTTGGACATGATTACAAATCTTCGATCCTGGCATGAATCTCTTGACCCCAAACCATGAAAAAGGTCCCATTAAACCTATCAGGATATTATGCATCATTATTCATTGGGTCAGGACTGTCTCCTCTGCTCCCCTCCCCCCACCCCACCCCACTCCACCCCCTCCCCTCCCTGTTCCATCATCTCCAATATACATCAGGTGTAACTGTGAACATATCACGTTTTAACACACAGGTTTTTGTACACATGCCGGGAACAATTATTGATGATGGTGAATTTGAAACCTTCAGTTGAAGAGCCAATTCACTTCCTGTCTGTTTCCCCTTTTTATTTTATTCTTTTTGACTGAGTTAATTATCGGGAGAATAATTTAATACTTGCATTCTTAATGTATGCTTTATGCTATTTAAAAAAAATGTTACAACAGCTATTAAACTAAATATTCCTATCTGTCGAGTATGCATTATCAAGGGAAGCAATGAATTTATTCAAACACATTCTTTTGGGACTAGACAGTTATTGATGTGAAGAAAATGAAGATGATCACCACTTTGATTTTGCACAGTTGAAAAGCTCCTATTAATTGCTCACTTTCAGTATCCTGTTTATTTATTTCACTGCCCACTCCTGACTCTCTGTACCATGCAGCTTCCCCTCTCTTCCCTCTTTCTCTCTCCCACCCCTCCCTCGCCACAGGAATACTCTGCTGCCAACTTACCTCTCAATCTTCACCTTGTAAGGAAAGGGATTGGGTCAGTACTTGGAATGGGGATTGTGATTTTCAGTAGAGCTGGCGAATATCACAGTTTCTATTTTCCAGATCGAGAGTCTTTTGTTCTACTATTTATCCTTAGGACTTGTGTCCTTTAACTCCCACGTTCCAGCATTAGTCTGGGAAATTGAAGAGGCAAGATTCCAGGGCTGCTGCTTATCTGTAGCAACCTGCGGTAAAGTGCATGTCTGCCCTCAGCGCCCAACTCTTACACAGTGGGATTGCAACTAAGATACATGGGGATTCTACCTCACCAAGGTGATATAGTAAGGACACACTGTCACACCCTGTCTCTGGGGGGAGAGACAGGAAGGACACACTGTCACACCCTGTCTCTGGGGGGAGAGATAGGAAGGACACACTGTCACACCCTGTCTCTGGGGGGAGAGACAGGAAGGACACACTGTCACACCCTGTCTCTGGGGGGAGAGACAGTAAGGACACACTGTCACACCCTGTGTCAGGCAGAGACAGTAAGGACACACTGTCACACCCTGTGTCCGGGAGAGACAGTGAGGACACACTGTCACACCCTGTGTCTGGGGGGAGAGGCGGTAAGGACACACTATCACCCTGTGTCCGGGAGAGACAGTAAGGACACACTGTCACACCCTGTGTCCGGGGAGAGACAGTGAGGACACACTGTCACACCCTGTGTCAGGGAGAGACAGTATGGACACACTGTCATACCCTGTGTCTGGGGAGAGACAGTGAGGACACACTGTCACACCCTGTGTCAGGGAGAGACAGTATGGACACACTGTCACACCCTGTCTCTGGGGGGAGAGACAGTAAGGACACACTATCACCCTGTGTCAGGGAGAGACAGTAAGGACACACTGTCACACCTCCGGGAGGACAGTGAGGACACACTGTCACACCCTGTGTCTGGGGAGAGACAGTGAGGACACACTGTCGCACCCTGTGTCTGGGGAGAGACAGTGAGGACACACTATCACCCTGTGTCAGGGAGAGACAGTAAGGACACACTGTCACACCTCCGGGAGGACAGTGAGGACACACTGTCACACCCTGTGTCTGGGGAGAGACAGTGAGGACACACTGTCACACCCTGTGTCCGGGAGAGACAGTAAGGACACAATGTCACACCCTGTGTCAGGGAGAGACAGTGAGGACACACTGTCACACCCTGTGTCTGGGGAGAGACAGTGAGGACACACTGTCACACCCTGTGTCCGGGAGAGACAGTAAGGACACACAGTCACACCCTGTGTCAGGGAGAGACAGTGAGGACACACTGTCACACCCTGTGTCAGGCAGAGACAGTAAGGACACACTATCACCCTGTGTCAGGGAGAGACAGTAAGGACACACTGTCACATCCTGTGTCTGGGGAGAGACAGTAAGGACACCCTGTCACAGCCTGTGTCTGGGGAGAGACAGTAAGAACTCACTGTCACACCCTGTGTCAGGGGAGAGACAGTAAGGACACACTGTCACACCCTGTCTCTGGAGGGAGACAGTAAGGACACACTGTCACACCCTGTCGCTGGAGGGAGACAGTAAGGACACACTGTCACACCCTGTCTCTGGGGAAAAACAGTAAGGACACACTGTCACACCCTGTGTCTGGAGGGAGACAGTAAGGACACACTGTCACACCCTGTGTCAGGGGAGAGACAGTAAGGACACACTGTCACACCCTGTGTCAGGGGAGAGACAGTAAGGTCACACTGTCACATCCTGTGTCTGGGGAGAGACAGTAAGGACACACTGTCACACCCTGTGTCTGGGGATAGACAGTAAGGACACACTGTCACACCCTGTGTCAGGGGAGAGACAGTAAGGACACACTGTCACACCCTGTCTCTGAGGAGAGACAGTAAGGACACACTGTCACACCCTGTCTCTGAGGAGAGACAGTAAGGACACACTGTCACACCCTGTGTCAGGGGAGAGACAGTAAGAACACACTGTCACACCCTGTCTCTAGAGGGAGAGACAGTAAGGACACACTGTCACACCCTGTTTCTGGGGAGAGACAGTGAGGACACACTGTCACACCCTGTCTCTGGAGGGAGACAGTAAGGACACACAGTGCCTGGGGAGAGACAGTGAGGACACACTGTCACACCCTGTCTCTAGGGGGAGAGACAGTGAGGACACACTGTCGCACCCTGTGTCTGGGGAGAGACAGTATGGACACAGTGTCACACCCTGTGTCTGGGGAGAGACAGTAAGGACACACTGTCACACCCTGTGTCTGGGGAGAGACAGTGAGGACACACTGTCACACCCTGTTTCTAGGGGGAGAGACAGTGAGGACACACAGTGCCTGGGGAGAGACAGTGAGGACACACTGTCACACCCTGTCTCTAGGGGGAGAGACAGTGAGGACACACTGTCGCACCCTGTGTCTGGGGAGAGACAGTATGGACACAGTGTCACACCCTGTCTCTGGGGATAGACAGTAAGGACACACTGTCACACCCTGTGTCTGGGGAGAGACAGTAAGGACAGACTGTCACACCCTGTGTCTGGGGAGAGACAGTGAGGACACACTGTCACACCCTGTCTCTGGAGGGAGACAGTAAGGACACACAGTGCCTGGGGAGAGACAGTGAGGACACACTGTCACACCCTGTCTCTGGAGGGAGACAGTGAGGACACACTGTCACACCCTGTCTCTAGGGGGAGAGACAGTGAGGACACACTGTCACACCCTGTCTCTGAGGAGAGAGAGTGAGGACACACTGTCACACCCTGTGTTTGGGGAGAGACAGTGTGAATACACTGTCACACCCTGTGTCTGGGGGGAGACAGTAAGGACACACTGTCACACCCTGTGTCTGGGCAGAGACAGTGAGGACACACTGTCACACCCTGTGTCTGGGGAGAGACAGTGTGGATACACTGTCACACCCTGTGTCTGGGGGGAGACAGTAAGGACACATTGTCACACCCTGTGTCTGGGGAGAGACAGTAAGGACACACTGTCACACCCTGTGTCTGGGCAGAGACAGTGAGGACACACTGTCACACCCTGTGTCTGGGGAGAGACAGCAAGGACACACTGTCACACCCTGTGTCTGGGGAGAGACAGTGAGGACACACTATCACACCCTGTGTCTGGGGAGAGACAGTAAGGACACACTGTCACTCCCTGTCTCTGGGGAGAGACAGTAAGGACACACTGTCACACCCTGTCTCTGGGGATAGACAGTAAGGACACACTGTCACACCCTGTGTCTGGGGAAAGACAGTAAGGACACACTGTCACACCCTGTCTCTGGGGAGAGAAAGTGAGGACACACTGTCACATCTTGTCTCTGGGGAGAGACAGTAAGGACACACTGTCACACCCTGTCTCTGGGGAGAAACAGTAAGGACACACTGTCACACCCTGTGTCAGGGAGAGAAAGTATGGACACACTGTCACACCCTGTCTCTGGGGGGAGAGACAGTAAGGACACACTGTCACACCCTGTGTCAGGGAGAGACAGTAAGGACACACTTGCACACCCTGTGTCAGGGAGAGACAGTAAGGACACACTGTCACACCCTGTGTACGGGAGAGACAGTGAGGACACACTGTCACACCCTGTGTCCAGGAGAGACAGTAAGGACACAGTGTCACAGCCTGTGTCAGGGAGAGACAGTAAGGACACACAGTCACACCCTGTGTCAGGGAGAGACAGTGAGGACACACTGTCACATCCTGTGTCTGGGGAGAGACAGTCAGGACACCCTGTCACAGCCTGTGTCTGGGGAGAGACAGGAAGGACACACTGTCACACCCTGTCTCTGGAGGGAGACAGTAAGGACACACTGTCACACCCTGTGTCAGGGAGAGACAGTGAGGACACACTGTCACACCCTGTGACAGGCAGAGACAGTAAGGACACACTATCACCCTGTGTCAGGGAGAAACAGTAAGGACACACTGTCACACCCTGTGTCAGGGAGAGACAGTGAGGACACACTGTCACACCTCCGGGAGGACAGTGAGGACACACTGTCACACACTGTGTCAGGCAGAGACAGTAAGGACACACTATCACCCTGTGTCAGGGAGAGACAGTAAGGACACAATGTCACACTCTGTGTCCGGGAGAGACAGTAAGGACACACTGTCACACCCTGTGTCCGGGAGAGACAGTAAGGACACAATGTCACACCCTGTGTCAGGGAGAGACAGTGAGGACACACTGTCACACCCTGTGTCAGGCAGAGTCAGTAAGGACACCCTGTCACACCCTGTGTCTGGGGAGAGACAGTGAGGACACACTGTCACACCCTGTGTCCGGGAGAGACAGTAAGGACACAATGTCACACCCTGTGTCAGGGAGAGACAGTGAGGACACACTGTCACACCCTGTGTCTGGGGAGAGACAGTGAGGACACACTGTCACACCCTGTGTCCGGGATAGACAGTAAGGACACACAGTCACACCCTGTGTCAGGGAGAGACAGTGAGGACACACTGTCACACCCTGTGTCAGGCAGAGACAGTAAGGACACACTATCACCCTGTGTCAGGGAGAGACAGTAAGGACACACTGTCACATCCTGTTTCTGGGGAGAGACAGTGAGGACACACTGTCACACCCTGTCTCTGGAGGGAGACAGTAAGGACACACAGTGCCTGGGGAGAGACAGTGAGGACACACTGTCACACCCTGTCTCTGGAGGGAGACAGTAAGGACACACTGTCACACCCTGTCGCTGGAGGGAGACAGTAAGGACACAGTGTCACACCCTGTGTCTGGGGAGAGACAGTAAGGACACACTGTCACACCCTGTGTCTGGGGAGAGACAGTGAGGACACACTGTCACACCCTGTTTCTAGGGGGAGAGACAGTGAGGACACACAGTGCCTGGGGAGAGACAGTGAGGACACACTGTCACACCCTGTCTCTAGGGGGAGAGACAGTGAGGACACACTGTCGCACCCTGTGTCTGGGGAGAGACAGTATGGACACAGTGTCACACCCTGTCTCTGGGGATAGACAGTAAGGACACACTGTCACACCCTGTGTCTGGGGAGAGACAGTAAGGACAGACTGTCACACCCTGTGTCTGGGGAGAGACAGTGAGGACACACTGTCACACCCTGTCTCTGGAGGGAGACAGTAAGGACACACAGTGCCTGGGGAGAGACAGTGAGGACACACTGTCACACCCTGTCTCTGGAGGGAGACAGTGAGGACACACTGTCACACCCTGTCTCTAGGGGGAGAGACAGTGAGGACACACTGTCACACCCTGTCTCTGAGGAGAGAGAGTGAGGACACACTGTCACACCCTGTGTTTGGGGAGAGACAGTGTGAATACACTGTCACACCCTGTGTCTGGGGGGAGACAGTAAGGACACATTGTCACACCCTGTGTCTGGGAAGAGACAGTAAGGACACACTGTCACACCCTGTGTCTGGGCAGAGACAGTGAGGACACACTGTCACACCCTGTGTCTGGGGAGAGACAGTGAGGACACACTGTCACACCCTGTGTTTGGGGAGAGACAGTGTGGATACACTGTCACACCCTGTGTCTGGGGGGAGACAGTAAGGACACATTGTCACACCCTGTGTCTGGGGAGAGACAGTAAGGACACACTGTCACACCCTGTGTCTGGGCAGAGACAGTGAGGACACACTGTCACACCCTGTGTCTGGGGAGAGACAGCAAGGACACACTGTCACACCCTGTGTCTGGGGAGAGACAGTGAGGACACACTATCACACCCTGTGTCTGGGGAGAGACAGTAAGGACACACTGTCACTCCCTGTCTCTGGGGAGAGACAGTAAGGACACACTGTCACACCCTGTCTCTGGGGATAGACAGTAAGGACACACTGTCACACCCTGTGTCTGGGGAAAGACAGTAAGGACACACTGTCACACCCTGTCTCTGGGGAGAAAAAGTGAGGACACACTGTCACATCTTGTCTCTGGGGAGAGACAGTAAGGACACACTGTCACACCCTGTCTCTGGGGAGAAACAGTAAGGACACACTGTCACACCCTGTGTCAGGGAGAGAAAGTATGGACACACTGTCACACCCTGTCTCTGGGGGGAGAGACAGTAAGGACACACTGTCACACCCTGTGTCAGGGAGAGACAGTAAGGACACACTGTCACACCCTGTGTCAGGGAGAGACAGTAAGGACACACTGTCACACCCTGTGTACGGGAGAGACAGTGAGGACACACTGTCACACCCTGTGTCCAGGAGAGACAGTAAGGACACAGTGTCACAGCCTGTGTCAGGGAGAGACAGTAAGGACACACAGTCACACCCTGTGTCAGGGAGAGACAGTGAGGACACACTGTCACATCCTGTGTCTGGGGAGAGACAGTCAGGACACCCTGTCACAGCCTGTGTCTGGGGAGAGACAGGAAGGACACACTGTCACACCCTGTCTCTGGAGGGAGACAGTAAGGACACACTGTCACACCCTGTGTCTGGGGAGAGACAGTAAGGACACACTGTCACACCCTGTCTCTGGGCAGAGACAGTAAGGACACACTGTCACACCCTGTGTCTGGGCAGAGACAGTAAGGACACACTGTCACACCCTGTCTCCAGGGAGAGGCAGTAAGGACACACTGTCACACCCTGTGTCTGGGGAGAGACAGTAAGGACACACTGTCACACCCTGTCTCTGGGGGGGAGAGACAGTAAGGACACACTGACACACCCTGTCTCCAGAGGGAGAGACAGTGAGGACACACTGTCACACCCTGTGTCAGGGGAGAGACAGTGAGGACACACTGTCACACCCTGTCTCTGGAGAGAGAACGTGAGGACACACTGACACACCTTGCATCTGGGGAGAGACAGTGAGGACACACTGTCACACCCTGTCTCTGGAGAGAGACAGTGAGCACACACTGACACACCCTGTCTCTGGGGAGAGAGACAGACAGGACACACTGTCACACCCTGTGTCTGGGGAGAGACAGTGAGGACACACTGTCACATCCTGTGTCTGGGGAGAGACAGTAAGGACACACTGTCACACCCTGTGTCTGGGGAGAGACAGTGAGGACACACTGTCACACCCTGTCTCTGGGGAGAGACAGTAAAGATACACTGTCACACCCTGTGTCTGGGGAGAGACAGTAAGGACACACTGTCACACCCTGTCTCTGGGGAGAGACAGTAAGGATACACTGTCACACCCTGTGTCTGGGGAGAGACAGTAAGGATACACTGTCACACCCTGTGTGTGGGGCGAGATAGTAAGGATACACTGTCACACCCTGTCTCTGGGGAGAGACAGTGAGGACACACTGTCACACCCTGTCTCTGGGGAGAGACAGTAAAGATACACTGTCACACCCTGTGTCTGGGGAGAGACAGTAAGGACACACTGTCACACCCTGTGTCTGGAGAGAGACAGTGAGGACACACTGTTACACCCTGTCTCTGGAGGGAGACAGTAAGGACACACTGTCACACCCTGTGTCTGGGGAGAGACAGTGAGGACACACTGTCACACCCTGTGTCTGGGGAGAGACAGTAAGGACACACTGTCACACCCTGTGTCTGGGGAGAGACTGTAAGGACACACTGTCACACCCTGTGTCTGGGGATAGACAGTAAGGACACACTGTCACACCCTGTGTCTGGGGAGAGACAGTGAGGACACACTGTCACACCCTGTGTCTGGGGAGAGACAGTAAGGACACACTGTCACTCCCTGTCTCTGGGGATAGACAGTGAGGACACACTGTCACACCCTGTGTCTGGGTCGAGACAGTAAGGACACACTGTCACTTCCTGTCTCTGGGGATAGACAGTGAGGACACACTGTCACACCCTGTGTCTGGGGAGAGACAGTAAGGACACACCGTCATTCCCTGTCTCTGGGGATAGACAGTGAGGACACACTGTCACACCCTGTGTCTGGGGAAAGACAGTAAGGACACACTGTCACACCCTGTCTCTGGGGAGAGACAGTAAGGACACACTGTCACACCCTGTCTCTGGGGAGAAACAGTAAGGACACACTGTCACACCCTGTCTCCAGAGGGAGAGACAGTAAGGACACACTGTCACACCCTGTCTCTGGGGGGAGACAGTAAGGACTCACTGTCACACCCTGTGTCAGAGGAGAGACAGTGAGGACACACTGTCACACCCCGTCTCTGGAGGGAGAGACAGTAAGGGCACACAGTGCCTCTGGAGAGACAGTAAGGACACGCTGTCACACCCTGTCTCTGGAGGGAGACAGTATGGACACACAGTGCCTGGGGAGAGACAGTGAGGACACACTGTCACACCCTGTCTCTAGGGGGAGAGACAGTGAGGACACACAGTGCCTGGGGAGAGACAGTGAGGACACACTGTCACACCCTGTGTCTGGGGAGAGACAGTAAGGACACACTGTCACACCCTGTGTCTGGGGAAAGACAGTGAGGACACACTGTCACATCTTGTCTCTGGGGAGAGACAGTAAGGACACACTGTCACACCCTGTCTCTGGGGAGAAACAGTAAGGACACACTGTCACACCCTGTCTCCAGAGGGAGAGACAGTAAGGACACACTGTCACACCCTGTCTCTGGGGGGAGACAGTAAGGACTCACTGTCACACCCTGTGTCAGAGGAGAGACAGTGAGGACACACTGTCACACCCCGTCTCTGGAGGGAGAGACAGTAAGGGCACACAGTGCCTCTGGAGAGACAGTAAGGACACGCTGTCACACCCTGTCTCTGGAGGGAGACAGTATGGACACACAGTGCCTGGGGAGAGACAGTGAGGACACACTGTCACACCCTGTCTCTAGGGGGAGAGACAGTGAGGACACACAGTGCCTGGGGAGAGACAGTGAGGACACACTGTCACACCCTGTCTCTAGGGGGAGAGACACTGAGGACACACAGTGCCTGGGGAGAGACAGTAAGGACACACTGTCACACCCTTTCTCTCGAGGGAGAGACAGTGAGGACACACAGTACCTGGGGAGAGACAGTAAGGACACACTGTCACATCCTGTCTCTGGGGAGAGACAGTAAGGACACACTGTCACATCCTGTCTCTGGGGAGAGACAGTAAGGACACACTGTCACATCTTGTCTCTGGGGAGAGACAGTAAGGACACACTGTCACATCCTGTCTCTGGTCTCGGGGTGGGGTTTTTATCATATTCAAATGTCCCATGGAAGCTTTGTCCATTAGAAATTGCTGAGTAGCCACGGATGTTGCTGCATTCACACTGTTTTAGCTGCTGATTCTAATTTTAGTAGAAAGTGCTTGATGTACAATACAGGTCATGACCAAAAGGTTGGTTGAACAGGTAGATTTGAAGGAGTGTCTTAAAGGAGAAAAGCGAAGTGGAGAGGTGTAGGGAGGGTATTCCAGAGCTTGGGGCCTATGCGTCTCAAGGCGCTACCACCAATGTTGAAGCGATTAAAATTGTGGATGCACAAAAGGCGAGAATTCGAGGAACGCAAATATCTGAGGTTTGTCAGGCTGGAGGAGATTACAGAGTTAGGGAGGGGCAAAGCCATGGAGAGATTTGAAAACAGGGATGAGAATTTTAAAATCAAGACGTTGTTTGATGGGAGCCAATGTTGGTCAACGAGCACAGGGGTGATAGGGGAACGGCACCTGGTTCAAGTTAAGACACGGGCAGCAAATTTTGGATGACCTCAAGATTACAGAAAGTCGAATGTGGGAGACCAGCCAGGAATGTGTTGAAATAGTCAAGTTTAGAGGTAATAAAGGTTTCAGTAGCAGATGAACTGAGACAGGGGCAAAGTCGGGCAACATTACGGGCTGGAAATAGGTGATCTTAGTGATGGCATGAATATGAGGTTGGAAGTTCATCTCAGGATCAAATGTGTCGCCAAGGTTGCGAACAACTGTCTAAATCTCAGGCTGTTGCCAGGGAGAGGAATGGTGTCGGTAGCTAGGGAATAGAGTTTGGAGTGGGGACTGAAAACAATGGCTTCAGCCTTGCCAGTATTAAATCGGAGGAAATTTCTGCTCATCCACTACTGGATGTCAGATAAGCAACCTGATAATTTAACAACAGTGGAGGAGTCGACAGAAGTCGTGGTGAGGTAGAGCTGAGTGTTGTCAGCATACATGTAAAAGCTAACGCAGGGCTTTCGGATGATGTCACCGAGGGGGAACATGTAGGCTAGAAATAGGAGGGGGCCAAGGATAGATCCTTCAGGGACACCAGAGGTAACAGTCCAGGAGCAGGGTGAGAAGCCATTGCAAGTGATTCTCTGGCTATGATTCAATTGGTAAGAATGGAACCAGGTGAGAGCAGTCCCACCCAGCTGGACGACAGTGAAGAGACGTTGGAGGAGGATGGTGTGGTCAGTGGTGTCAAATGCTGAAGACAGGTCGAGAAGGATGAGGAGGGAAAGTTTACCTTTGTCACAGTTACACAGGATGCCAATTGTGACTTTGGTAAGAGCTGTTTTGATACTGTGGCGGGGTGGAACTTGATTGGAGGGATTCAAACATGGAGTTCTGTGAAAGATGGGAATGATTTGGGAGGTAGAAACATAATCAAGGACTTTGGAGAGGAAAGGGAGATTGGAGATGGGGTGGTAGTTTGCAAGTGAAGTGAAGTCAAGGGGTTTTTTTTTCAGGAAAGGAGTGAGGGACAACACCTGAAGAGAGAGAACAGTTTACAATATCGGATAACATGGGGACCAGGTGGGGAAGTTGGATGATCAGTAGTTTAGTGGGAATAGGATCAAGGGAACAGGAGGTGAGTCTCATAGACAAGATGAGCTCAGAGAGGGCATGAGGGGAGAGGAGAAAAACTAGAGAAAGATGCGAGTTCAGGGCTAGGACAGTGGGAAGCATTAGAGGAAGTTTGGCCAGGTGAACTAGTGGAAGGGAGGGATGCAGAGGCAGCTGATTAGATGTTCTCAATCTTAGTGACAAAGAGGTCCATGAGCTCCTTGCACTTAGTGGTGGAGGGGACAGGGATTTAAGAAAGGATATAAAAAGGTTAAAGTTAACACACGCATGCTGTGCAAATGAGTATTGAGATCACAAGCCCAACACAGTATCAGTTACTTATTTTCTATTTACCAATGTTATGACTGAGGCAGGAGGAGCGCACTGTTTATTCTAGTTCCACTTCTCCATGGGTCACAACATATATTTACATTTTTCCCATTTACCGATACAGTCAATCATGGACTCTATTTTTATTCCAGAATAAAACACACCAACCAGGTTTCTTTAATAAACAACAAAATTATCAGTTTATTATAAAACAAGTCTTATCCAGTAATGAAGCAAAGCATAAACACACAGATTGAAATATAAAAGTTTACTTTTTACCTTAGCCCCTCACACACACACATATACACCGGTTAACCGGAAAAGTAAAGGGATTTTTGTTTTAAAGCTCTATTACAGACAAAAAAAATCACTTGTGCTGAATGCTTGCTCTTGAAGAAACAGCAGATGAAAATAGGAGCAGGAGTAGGCCATTCAGTCCATCGAACCTGCTCCACCATTCAGTATGATCATGGCTGATCATCCACTTCAATGCCTTTTTCCCACACTATCCCCATATCCCTTTATGTCATTGGTATTTAGAAATCTGTCAAAGTCTGCTTTAAACATACTCAATGACTGAGTTTCCACAGCTCTCTCAGGTAGAGAATTCCAAAGATTCACAATCCTTTGAGAAAAAGATTTCTCCTCATCTCGGTCCTAAGTGGCTTCCCCCTTATTTTGAAATTGTGTCCCCGATTCTAGACTCCCCAATCAGGGGAAACATCTTACCTTCATCCACCCTGTCTATCCCTTTACGTATTTTGTAGATTTCAATGAGATCACCTCTCATTCTCCAAAAATAGAGAATACAGACCTAATTTCCCCATCTCTCTTCTTAGGACAGTCCCGCCATTCCTCGAACAAATCTGATGAACCTTTGTTGCCTTCCCTCAATGGCAATAATATCCTTCCTAAGGTAAGGGGACCAAAACTGCAAACAGTACTCCAGGTGCAGTGTTACCAAGGTTCTATACAATTGAAGCAAGATTTCGCTGCTCCTGTACTCAAATCCTCTTGTGATAAAGGCTAACGTACCATTAGCCTTCCTAATTGCTTGCTGCACCTGTATGTTAGCTTTCATTGACTTTTTGATAAAGACACCCAGGTCCTTTTGTATGTCTACATTTCTAATCTCTTAACATTTAAGAAATACTCTGCACATCTATTCCTCCTACCAAAGTGGATATCCTCTCATTTTTTCACATTGTATTCCATCTGCCATGTTCTTGCCCATTCACCAAGTCTGTCCAAATCCCCTTGAAGCTGCTTTGCATCTTCCCCACAAAACACATTCCCACCTATTTTTGTGCCATGAGCAGGGAAATATTACATTTGGTGAACAGCTGGAGCCCAAGTAATGATCCTTGCGGTACCCCACTAGCCACAGCCTGCCAACACGAGAATGACCCGTTATTCCTACTCTCCGCTTTCTGCCTGTCAACTAATCCTTAATCCATGGCAGTATATTACCTCCTAACCCATGTGCTTTAATTTTGCTAACCAACCTCTTGTGGGGGAATTTATCAAAAGACTTCTGAAAATCCAAGTATACTACATCCACCGACTCCCCTGTATTAATTCTGTTAGTAACATCTTCTAAAAACTCCAACAGCTTTATCAAACATGATATCCCATTCATAAATCCATGTTGACTATGCCCAATCAGATCATTGTTATCTACATCCTTTAGAATAGATTCTAGCATTTTCCCTATGACTGATGTAAGGCTAACAGGTCTGTAGTTCCCTGTTTTCTCTCTCTCTCCCTGCTTAAATAGTGGGGTGGCATTTGCCACCTTCCAATCTGCAGGAAACGATCCAGAATCTATAGAATTTTGGAAGATGATCATCAATGCATCCACTATCTCCATAGCTACCTCTTTCAACACTCTGGGATTTAGAACATCAGAGATTCTTCATTCTCCCTAGTCCCTTGGATCTCTAATTCTGGGAGATTTCTTGTATCTTCCTCTGTGAAGCAGACTCAAAGTAATCATTTAGCTTTTCTGCCATTTCTCTATTCCCCATTATAAATTCTTCTGACTCTGCCTGTAATGGACCCACATTTGTCTTAGCCAAATGTTTCCTTTTTATGTACATATAGAAGCTTTTACAGTCCAATTTATGTTATTGCTAGTTTACATTCATATTCTATTCTCCTTTTCTTTATCAGTTTCTTGGTCCTCCTATGCTGTATTCTAAAATCCTTCCAATCCTCAGGTTTACTACTATTTCTAGCAACTTTATAGGCCTTTTCTTTTAATCTTATACAATCCTTAACTTCCTTTGTTAGCCACGGTTGACTGATTTTTCTTTTGGGGTTTTTGTGCCTTGAAGGAATATATAGTTGCTGTAAACTATGTAATAATTCTTTAAAGACTATCCATTACCTATGTACTGTCATACCCTTTAATGTATTTTCCCAATCCACCCCAGCCAATTTCCCCCTCAAACCTTCATAATTTCATTTGTTCAAATATAACACCCTGACTTCAGATTGAACTACCTCACTTTCAAATATAATGCAAAACTTCTATCATTTATGGTCACTCATCCCTAAAGGTTCTTTTACAACAAGATTATTAATTAACCCCTTCTCATTACATAATACTAGATGTAAAATAGCCTGTTCTCTTGTCCATTCCTCAACATACTGCTCTAGAAAACCATCCCTAACACACTCCAGAAACTCATCCTCCACTGCATTAGTGCTCATTAGGTTTACCCAGTCTATTGAATTCACCCATGATTACTGTATTACCCATGCTACATGCTTCTCTAATCTCTTAATTAATGCCATGCCCCACACTACCAGTACTGTTTGATGGCCTGTAAACAACTCCTACCAATGTTTGCTGTTTCTTAACTCCACCCAGATAGATTCCACACTTTGTTCTTCCGATCTGAGATCTCCCATACTGATTCTATCCCTTATTATCAGTGCAACACCACCTCCTTTTCTTTTGTGCCTCTCCTTTATAAATGTTGAATATTCTTATATATTCAGTTCCCAGTCTTGGTCACTCTGTAGCCACATTTCTGGACTGGCAATCAGAACATGCCCATTTACCTCTATTTGTGCCTTTAAATCATCTACCTTGTTTGAATGCTGCATGCATTCAGGTCAAGTGCCCTTAACCTTGTCTTCTTGACATTATTCTGCATTCTAAGCCTACTTGATGCTCACCTTTGTTTCGCCTGCCTTCGAATGTCACTTGCTACTTTTCTACATCCTGTTATCAGCTTTACTTCCTTCCAGTTTGAGCTACCCCTCAGGTTCCCATCCCCCTGACAAGTTAGTTTAAACCCTCCCTAACAGCACGAGCAAATCTCCCTGCGAGGATATTAGTTCCGGTCCTGTAGCCCGTCCATCTTGTACAGGTCCCATCTTCCCCAGAACTAGTCCCAATGCCTCAGAAATCTGATGCCCTCCCTCCTAGACCAATTTTCCAGCCATGTGTTCAATCGATCAATCCTCCTATGTTCACTAGCACGTGGCAGTGGAAGTAATCCTGAGAATACTGCTCTTGAGGTCCTGCTTTTTAATCTCATTCCTAACTCCCTAAAATCTGCTTTCAGGACCTCATCCCTCTTCCTACGTATGTCATTGGTACCAATGTGGACCACGACCTCTGGCTGTTCAGTGTCCCCCAGAAGGATGTCCTGCAGCTGCTCCATGATATCCTTGACCCTGGCAACAGGGAGGCAACACACCATCCTGGAGTCATGCTTACTGTCACAGAAATGCCTGTCTGATCCTCTCTATCCAATCCCCTATCACTATTGCTCTTCAACTGTTCCCTCCTGTGCAGCTGAGCCACCCTTGGTGCCGCAGACCTTGCTCTGGCTGCACTCCTCTGAGGAACCATCACCCTCACCAGTATCCAAAATGGAAAACCGATTAGTAAGCAAGATAGACTCGGGACGCCTGCACTGTCTACCTGGTTTTCTTAGACTGCCTGATGATTACCCATTCCCTCTCTGCCTGCATGCTCCTAACCTGCAGTGTGACCACCTCCCTAAACATGCTTTCCAAGTAGTCCTGCCCCTCACGGATGCACAACAGTGAAGGTGAGATATGTTGTGTTCCAAAACTGGCATATAGTCCGGCCTTCAAGTACATGTAGATGGGTCACTGGGATCCTTTAGAACAGTTCTTTCCCAGCGGCGTTGAGAATTAATTTTGCAGCTTTTCTTCAAAGACAGGAGACGAGGTGAATTGATACAGCGGACTTCTGAGGGTCTTCTGGAGAGGTACTGGAAAGCTGAGCTGGGTTGTGGTCTTCTCTCCTTCCTTGGGAATGCACTTGTCTCCTTGGAAGTTCTCTCCCTTTTTATACAACCCTAACTCAAAACAATTCAAAAGCGAAACCAACAACAGGAAGTCAACCTTTTGACCTCCATCAACCTTGACCTGTCACTTCTTTGTAAATAACTTCTCCAACTGTCCAAAGTTTTCTGTTTATTGAGCTGGAAGTCAGATGGTTTCCCGGAAAGGCTTGTTTTCCTCACAAGACCTCTCAGTGCCCCTTTTAAAAAACAGTTCCAGGGACTGTTTTTCAAAGTCAAGTGGCCTTTATATGACCACCTTTGAAAATCCCGAAGTTTAACATTTCTTCAATCTTTCAAAAATGAATCCTCAACAAATATATTTAACAAAACCCAGAGGCACTTTCGTAACAACACTCATTAGAAATGTAATTATCTACATGTGGATTGCCATTTATATGTAGTGTGGCTCCTGTGCAACATTAGTGACCCAAGGCATATCACAGAAACATTATCAGACAGAGACTGAGATATTAGGAGGAGTAATTAATAATTTGGTCAGAGGTAGATTCTAATTGGGTTCTTAAAAAAGGTAGGAAAATGGAGAGGTTTAGGGAGAAAATTCCATTCAGCCTCAATGGCTGAAAGCCTAGCTGCCCTTGCTGGGATGAAGGAATTGGAGATGAACAAGAGTCCAGAATTGGCAGAGCGCTAATTTCTCAGAGGGTTGTAGGACTGGAAAAGATTACAGCGATATAGAAGGATGAGGCTATGGAAGGATATAAACACAAGGATGATAATTTTAAATTGGAAGTGTAGGGGCACAAAGAGCCCATGTAGATCAGTGAGAAGAGGGGTGTCGGGGGGAAGCAGGACTTGATGTGAAATAGAATACCGGCAGCAGAAGTTTGGATGTGTGAAACTTTATGGAGGTTGGAAGATGGGAAGTTGACTGGAAGAACATTGGAACAGTTGAGTCTTGAAATTTTGAAATAGTGCCCTGCATGCCCAAGACTAAGTCATTATTATACATTAAGAAAAGCAGTGGTCCTAGTACCAACCCCTGGAGAACATCACTGTATACCTTCCTCCATCCAAAAAACAACTGTTCACCACTACTCTGTTTCCTGTCACTGAGCCAACTTGGTATGCATACTACTACTGCCCCTTTTATTCCATGAGCTTCAACTTTGCTGACAAGTCTGTTATGTGTCAGTTTATCAAATGGTTTTTGGAAGTCCATATACACCACGTCAACCGCATTACCTGAATTAACCCTCTTTATTATCTCATCAAAAAACTAAATCAAATCAGTTAAACACAATTTGCCTTTAACCATGCTGGTTTTCCCTAATTATTCTGCACTTATCTAAATGGTTGTTTATTTTGTCCCAGGTTATTATTTCCAAAAGCTTTTCCACCACCTAGGTTGTTGGATTTATCCTGGCATCCTTTTTTTAAACAATAGTGGAACATTTGCAATTCTCCAGTCCTCTGGCACCATCCCACTATCTAAGGAAGATTGGATGATTGTGGCCAGTGCCTCCGTAATTTCCACTCTTTCTTCCTTCAGAATCCTTGGATGCATCCCATCCTGGTGACTTTTTAAAAATTCGATCGGGGGATGTGAGCGTCGCTGGCTAGGACAGCATTTATTGCCCATCCCGTCACTCTTGAGGTGGTGGTGGTGAGCCGCCTTCTTGAACTGCAGCAGTCCTTGGGGTGTAGGTACACCAACAGTGCAGTTTGGAAGGGAGTGCCAGGATTTTGACCCAGCAACAGTGAAGGAACGGCGATATAATTCCAAGTTAGGATGGTGTGTGGCTTGGAGAGGAACTTGCAGGTGCTGATGTTCCCATGCATCTGTTGCCCTTGTCCTTCCAGGTGGTAGAGGTCGGGGGTTTGGAAGGTGCTGTAGAAGGAGCCTTGGTGAGTTGCTGCAGTGCATCTTGTAAATGGTACAGACTGCTACCACTGTGTGTTGGTGGTGGACGGATTGAACGTGGAAGGTGGTGTATGGGGTGCGATTCAAGTGGGCTGCTTTGTCCTGGATGGTGTTAAGCTTCTTGAGTGTTGTTGGAGCTGCAGCCATCCAGGCAAGTGGAGAGTATTCCATCACACTCCTGACTTGTGCCTTGTAGATGATGAACACACATTGGGGAGACAGGAATCAGCTATTCGCTGCAAAATCCCCAGCCTTTGACCTCCTCTTGCAGCCACAGCATTTATGTGGCTGTTCCAGTTCAGTTTCTGGTCAATGGTGACACCCAGGATGTTGATAGTGGGGGATTCAGCGATGGCAATGCCATTGAACGTCAAGGGAGATGGTTAGATACTTTCTTGTTTGAGATGGTCACTGCCTGGCAATTGTGTGGCATGAATGTTACTTGCCACTTATCAGCCCAAGCCTGGATGTTGTCCAGTTCTTGCTGCATATGGACAAGGGCTGTTTCAATATCTGAGCAGTCGTGAATGGTGCTGAGTGCAATCATCAGCGAACACCCCTACTTCTAACTTTATAATGGAGGGAAGGTCATTGATGAAGCAGCTGAAGATGGTTGGGCCTAGGACCCCACCCTGAGGAATTCCTACAATGATGTCCTGAGACTGAGATGATTGACCTCCAACAACCACAACCATCTTCCTTTGTGCTAGGTATGACTCCAACCAATGGAGTGTTTTCCCCCGATTCCCATTGACTCCAGTTTTGCTAGGGCTCCTTGATGCCATACTCAATCAATGCTGCCTTGATGTCAAGGGCAGTGACTCTCACCTCACCTCTGGAGTTCAGCTCTTTTGTCTATGTTTGAAAAAAGCTGTAATGAGGTCAGGAGCTGAGTGGCCCTGGCAGAACCCAAACTGAGCGTCACTGAGCAGGTTATTGCTGAGCAAGTGCCGCTTGATAAAAATGTCAACGACCCCTTCCATCACTTTACTGATGATCGAGAGTAGACTGATAGGATGGTAATTGGCTGGATTGGATTTGTCCTGCGTTTTGTGCACAGGATATACCTGGGCAATTTTCCACATTGCTGGGTAGATGTCAGTACTGGAACAGCTTGGCTAGGGCATGGCTAGTTCTGGAGCACAAGTCTAAAGTACTATTGCCAGAATGTTGTCAGGGCCCATAGCCTTTGCAGTATCCAGTGCCTTCAGCCATTTCTTGATATCACGCGGAGTGAATCGGATTGGCTGAAGACTGGCAACTGTGATGCTGGAGACCCCAGGAGGGACAGCCAACCTTTCTGGGACTTCCTCTTTATCAATATTTAGCCCATCTAGTATCTCAACCACCTCCTCTTTCACTACAACTTTGGCACATCCTCCTCTAGCTTGGTAAAGACAGATTCAAAATATTCATTTAGAACCTCAGTCATGCCCTTGCGGGTAGATTGTAGTTTGGTTCTAATTGCCCCCACATCTCTTACTACCCTTTTACTATTTATTGCCTATAGAAGGCTTTTGGATTCCCTCTTATGTTAGCTACCAGACTCTTTTCATATTCTCTCTTTTGCCTCTCTCGTTTCCTTTTTCACTTCCCCTCTGAACTTTCTATATTCAGCCTGGTTATCACTTGTATAATCAACCTGACATCAGTCTCATGTACCCTTTTCTGTTCCAGCTTACTTTCTATCTCTTTCATAGGAACATAAGAGCAGGATTAGGCCATTCAGCCCATCGAACCTGTCCCGCCATTCAATGTGATCATGACTGATCATCCACTTCAATGCCCTTTTCTCACATTATCCTCATATCCCTTTATGTCATTTGTATTTAGAAATCTGTCAATTTCTGCTTTAAACATGTTCAATGACTGAGCTTCCACAGCCCTCTGGGGTTGAGAATTCCAAAGATTCACAACCCTCTGAGTAAAGAAATTTCTCCTCATCTCTGTCCCAAGTGGCTTCCCCCTTATTTTGAAATTGTGTCTCCTGGTTCTTGACTCCCCAACCAGGGGAAAAATCTTAGCTGCATCTAACCTGTCTATCCCTAAGTATTTCGTAGGTTTCAATGAGATCACCTCTCATTCTTCAAAACTCTAGAGAATACAGGCCCAGTTTCCCCAATCTCTCTTCATAGGACAGTCCTGCCATCCCGGGAACAAGTCTGGTGAACCTTTGTTGCACTCCCTCTATGGCAATAATATCCTTCCTAAGATAAGGGGACTAAAACTGCACACAGTACTCCAGGTGCGGTGTAACCAAGGTTCTATATAATTGAAGCAAAACTTCACTACTCCTGTACTCAAATCCTCTTGTGATAAAGGCTAACATACCATGAGCCTTCCTAATTGCTTGCTGCACCTGCACGTTAACTTTCAGTGACTTATTGACGAGGACTCCCAGGTTCCCTTTGTACATCTACACTTTCTAATCTCTTACCATTTAAGAAATACTCTGCACATCTATTCCTCCTACCAAAATGGATAACCTCACATTTTTCCACATTATATTCCATCTGCCACTTTCTTGCCCACTCACTAAGTCTGTCCAAATCCCCTTGAAGCCACTTTGCATCTTCCTCACGACACACATTCCCACCTAGTTTTGTGTCATCCGCAAGCTTGGAAATATTACATTTGGTCCCCACATCCCAACCATTGATATATATTGTGAATAGCTGGGGCCCAAGCACTGATCCCTGCGGTACCCACTAGTCACAGCCTGCCAGCATGAGAATGACCCGTTTATTCCTACTCTCTGCTTTCTGCCTGTTAACCAATCCTTAATTTGTGCCAGTATACTATCTCCTATCCATGTGCTTTAATTTCACGAACCAACCTCCTGTGGGGGGACTTTATCAAAAGCCTTCTGAAAATCCAAGTATACCACATCCACCGACTCCCCTTTGTCAATTCTGTTAGTAACATCCTCAAACAACTTCCAACAGGTTTGTCAAACATGATTTCCCATTCATAAATCCATGTTGACTATGCTCAATCAGATCATTATTACCAAGTGTCTATTTATCATATCCTTTCGAATAGATTCTAGCATTTTCCCAATGACTGATGTAAGGCTAACAGGTCTGTAATTCCCTGTTTTCTCCCTCCCTCCCTTCTTAAGTAGTGGGGTGACATTTGCGACCTTCCAATCTGCAGGAACCTCTCCAGAATCTATAGAATTTTGGAAGATGATCACCACTGTCTTCATAGCTACCTCTTCCAACACTCTGGGATGTAGAATATCAGATCCTAGGGACTTATCAACCTTCAGCCCCATTAATTTCTCCAATACAACCTTTTCATCATGCAGGGAGCTCTGCCGTTGTTTGTCCCACCAATTCCCCTCGTGGGAATGCACTTCGATTGTACCTGAACTATCTCCTTTTTAAAGGCAGCCCATTGTTCCATTATAGTTTTTCCTGCCAATCTTTGCTTCCACTTTATCCAGGACAAGTCCGTTCTCAGCTCACTGAAATCGGCCCTCTCCAATTAAGTATTTTTATTCTCAATTTCTCCTTGTTGTTTTCCATGGCTAGCCTAAATCTTATGATACTATGATCACTGTTTCCTAAATGTTCCCCTACTGACACTTGATCCACTTGACCCACCAGGACCAGTTCCACCCACCTTCTGAAGGGTAGATGATGGGAGGCCAGCCAGGAAAGCATTAGAATTTTCAAACCTGGAGATAACAGTAAGAATGGATGAGGGTTTCAGCAGCTGAAAGGTTGAGGCAGGGGCAGAGACGGGCAATGTTAGTGAAGTGGAAATAGACAATCTTCGGGGTGGAGCGAATCTGAGATCAGAAGCTCATCTCAGAGTCAAATAAGTCACTGAAGTTGCTAACAGTCTGGTTCAACCTGTGACAGTGACCAGGGCAGGAAATAGAATCAGTTGTGAGGGAACAAAGTTTGTGATGAGAGCCAAAGACAATGGCTTCAGCCTCCCCAATATTTAATTCGAGGAAAGTATGGCTCATTCAGGAATATATGTCATTAAAGCAGTCTGATAATAGAGGGGTGAAGAGAGATAAAGATGTAAAGCTGGGATCTATCCTATGTTTTACCTGGCTCCATTTCTCTTAAGGGAAATCTTGTAGGTGAGGAAGCATAATGGGCCAAGGACAGATGCTATGATTTTCATATACACAAATCTTTGAAGGTGGAAGAATAAGTTGATAAGGCCATTTAAAAATAATACATTGGATCCTTGGCTTTATAAATAGAGGCACAGTGTACAAAAGCAAGGAAATTAAGTAGAAAAACTTGCATTTATATAGCACCTTTCATGACCATCACACGTCTCAAAGCACTTTACAGTCAATTATGTACTTTTTGAAGTATAGTCACTGTTGTAATGCAGGAAACGCTGCAGTCAGTATGCACACAGCAAACTCCCACAAACAGCAGTGATAATGATCAGATAATCTGCTTTTGTGATGTTGATTGAGAGATAAATATTGGCCAGGACACAGCTCCCCTGCTCTTCTTTGAAATAGTGCCTTGGGATCTTTTACATCCAACCAAGCAAGCAGATGGGGCCTCAATTTAACATCTCATCTGAAAGACGGCACCTGACAGTATAGCACTCCCTCAGTACTGCATTGGAGTGCGAGCCTTGATTTTTGTGCTCAAGCACTGGACTGGGACTTGAAACCGGAACCTCATCACAGAAACACAGAATTGTTTCAGCACAGCAGGAGGCCATTTGACCTGTTGTGTCTGCACTGGCTGTCCAAAGGAGCAGTTCACCACATGCCAATCCCCCACCATCTCCCAGTAGCTCTGCACGTTCTTCCTTTTCAGATAATAATCCAATTCCCTCTTGAATGCCTTGATTGAATCTGCCTCCACCACAATCTGGAGTAGTGCATTCCAGAACCTAACCACTTGCTTTGTGAAAATGTTTTTCCCCATGTCTTCATTGCCTTTTTTGTCAATTATACTAAATCTGTACCCTCGTGTTCTTGATCTTTCCACTCGTGGGAAAAGTTTTTCCCTATCTATTCTGTCCATACGAACGTATGAATTAGGAGCAGGAGTAGGCCACTCAGCCCCTCGAGTCTGCTCCGCTATTCAATAAGATCACGGTTGATCTGTTTGTAACCTCAACTCCACATTCCCGCCTACTCCCAATAACCTTTTAGCCCTTGCTTATCAAGAATCTATCTACCTCTGCCTTAAAAATATTCAAAGACTCTGCTTCCACCGCCTTTTGAGGAAGAGAGTTACAAAGACTCACAACGCTCTGAGAGAATAAATTTCTCCTCATCGCTTTCATAAATAGGCAACCCCTTACTTTTAAACAGTGACCCCTAGTTCTAGATTCTCCCACAAGGGGAAATATCCTCTCCACATCCACCCTGTCAAGACCCCTCAGAATCTTATATGTTTCAATCAAGTTGCTTCTTACTCTTCTAAACTCCAACAGATATAAGCCTAGCCTGTGCAACCTTTCCTCATAAGACAGCCCGCCCATTCCAGGTATTAGTCTAGTAAACCTTCTCTGAACTGCTTCCAACGCATTTACATCCTTCCTTAAATAAGGAGTCCAGTACTGTACACAGTACTCCAGATCTGGTCTCACCAATGCCCTGTATAACTGTAGCATAACCTCCCTACTTTTGTATTCAATTCCACTCGCAATAAATGATAACATTCTATTAGCTTTCCTGATTACCTGCTGTACCTGCATACTAACCTTTTGTGATTCATGCACTAGGACACCCAGATCCTTCAGCATCTCAGAGCTCTGCAATCTCTCACCATTTAGATAATATGTTTTTTATTCTTCCTGCCAAAATGGACAATTTCACATTTTCCCACTTACATTCCATTTGCCAGATCTTTGCCCACTCATTTAAACTATCTACATCCCTTTGTAGCCTCTTCACAACTTACTTTCCTACCTATCTTTGTGTCATCAGCAAATTTAGCAACCATACCTTCGGTCCCTTCATCCAAGTTATTTATATAAATTGTAAAAAGTTGAGGCCCCTGCACTGATCTTTGTGGCACATCACTCATTACATCTTACCAACCAGAAAATGACCCATTTATGCCTACTCTCTGTTTCCTGTTAGCTAGCCAATCTTCTATCCATGCCGATTTGTGACCCCTTACACCATGAGCTTTTATTTTCTGCAATAACTTTTGATGTGGTACCTTATCAAATGCCTTCTAGAAATCTAAGTACAATACATCCACCGGTTCCCCTTTATCCACAGCTACTTCTTCAAAGAACTCCAATAAATTGGTTTAACATGATTTCCCTTATTCAAACCATGTTGACTCTGTCTGATTATCTTGAATTTTACTAATAGCCTTGCTTTAAAATCTTTAATAATAGCTTCTAACATTTTCCCTATGACAAATGTTAAGCTAACTGCCCTGTAGTTTCCTGCTTTCTGTCTCCCTTTTTGAATAAAGGAGCTACATTTGCTATTTTCCAATCTAATAGAACCTTCCCCAAATAGAGGGAATTTTGGAAAATTAAAATCAACACATCAATTATCTCACTAGCCACTTCTTTTACGACCCTACAATGAAATCCATCAGGACCCGGGTACTGATCAGTCTGCAGCTTCAACAATCTGCTCAGTACCACTTCCATGGTGATTTAATTTTCTTGAGTCCCTCCCTCCCATTTCCTGATGTACAGCTACTTCTGGCATATGACTTGTATCTTCTATGGTGAAGACTGACGCCAAAAACTTGTTCAATTCATCTGCCATCTCCTTATTTTCTCATTAATTTTCCAGACTCACTTTCTATAGGACCAACACTCATTTTGTTAACTGATTTCTTTTTAAAATATCTATAGAAACTCAGTATATTTCTCATCAGCTTTCTCTCAGACTCTAATTTTTCCCTCATTATTAATCTTTTAGTCGTTCTTTGCAGCTTTTTATATTCTGTCCAATCTTCTGACCTGCTACCCATCTTTGCGCAATTATATGCTTTTTCTTTAAGTTTGATGCCATCTTTGACTTTTTAGTTAACCACGTATGATATGTCCTCCCCTTGGAATTTTTCTTTCTTGTTGGAGTGTATCTATTCTGTGTATTGTGAAATATCCCCTTAAATGTCTGCCACTGCATCTCTATTGACCTATCCGTTAACCTATTTTGCTGGTTCACTTTAGCTAGCACTGCTTTCATGCCCTCATAATTGCCCTTATTTATGTTTAAAATACTAGTCTAGTACAGCCTGCTCTCTGGTTGGCTCCAGAATGTGTTGTTCTAAGAAACTATCCCAAAAACATTCTATGAACTCCTCATCTAGGCAACCTTTGCCCATCTGATTTTTCCAGTCTGTATGATTCTCCATGATTATTGCCGTACCTTTCTGACATCATTATTTCTTCCTCTGTACCCTGTCCTACCATGTGGTTACTGTTAGGGGGCCTGTACACCACTCCCTCAAGTGTCCTCTTGCCTTTATAATTTCTCATCTTGACCCAAACCGCTTCTACAGGCTATCACTCTCTAATGTGCTCATACCATTATTAATTAACAGAGCCATCCCTCCACATTTTCCTAGCTGCCTGTCCTTCCTAATTGTCATATATTCAGGTCCCAATCTATTTCATCCTGCAGCCATGTCTCTGCAATGGCTATCAGATCGTACTTATTTATTTCTATTTGCACTATCAGTTCATCTGTTTTGTTTCAAATGCTACGTGTATTCAGATACAGAGCCTTTAGTTTTGTCCTTTTATTATTTTTCTAACCTCTAGCCTTGTCTGCTGATTTACTGTTAGATTTGTAATCACTGTCCCTTCCTGTCACGGTCTGTTTATCTTTTCCCATATTAATACCTTTCTCTTTTGCCTTGTCTCTACTCTTTGATTTACCACATCTTCCCAAATTTGATCCCTTGCCCCTACAATGTAGTTTAAAACCTCCTCTACTTTCCTAGTTATGCGCGAAAACACCAGTCCCAGCATGGTTCAGGTGCAGACCGTCCCAAAGGTACAGCCCCACTTTCCCCGGTATTGGTGATAATGGCCCATGAACCAGAACCCACTTCTGTCACACCAGTTTTTGAGCTACACATTCATTTCTCTAATCTTATTTGCCCTTATTTGTCCAATTTGCATGAGGTTCTGCTTCTTAATTTGGTGCCCAGATCCTCATACTGACTATGCAGAACCTCTTTCCTTGTCCTGCCTATGTCATCGGTACCTAAGTGGACCATGACGACTGGATCCTCCCCCTCCCACTGTAAGTTCCTATCCAGCCCTGAGCAGATGTCCTGAACCCTGGCACCGGGTCGGCAACACAGCCTTCTGGACTCTTGCTCTTTGCTGCAGGGAACAGTGTCAATCCCCATCACTATACTGTCCCCTACTACCACTACTTTCCTTTTTATGCCACTTGTTTGAACATCTTTCTGTACCATGGTGCTACGGTCAGTCTGCTCATTCACACTACAGCCCTCACTCTTGTCCATGCAACTTAAGAACCTCAAACTTGTTGCTAAATTGCAAGAGCTGAGGCTCCTCCACTCCCACCGTTTCAATCCCCTTACCTGCCTGACTCACAGTCACACCCTCCTGTCCCTGAGCAGTGACCAAAACAGACAACCATAATCTAAGGAGTGTGACTGCCTTCTGGAACAAAGTGTCCAGGTAACTTACCCCTCCTTGATGCATCGCAGTGTCTGTAACTTGGCCTCCAGCTCAATGCTTCTGAGCCGAAGCTCCTCAAGCCGCAGACACTTAGTACAGACGTGGTTGCCATGGTATCTAGGAGTTCCCACATACTGCAGCCACGACACATCACCTGTCCTGCCATCTCTAAATTTATTTTTTCTTAATTAATTTATTCTTCCCCTCTTTACCGAACTCCCTCACCTACCAAGCTCCTTTCTTCACACTCTGTGCCCTTCAACAGCACTCAATGCAGACAAGCAGCACTGAGAGTCCCCTGAATTTATACTCTCAGAGACCCAGACCCCTCATGATTTTGAACAACTCTATCAAATCTCTCATAACTCAGAGGCAAGTGTGCTACCTACAAAGCCACAGTTAACACAAGTTAAACATTTATAAATCATTGGTTAGGACTCAGCTGGCATATTGTGTCCAATTCTGGCCAGCACACTTCTGGAAAGATATCATGAGAGGGTGCAGAGGATATTTACCAGAATAGTACCAGAAATGTGGGACTTCAATTATGGGAAGAGACTGGAAAACTGGCATTGTTCTTAGAACAAAGGTGGTTAAGGGGAGGTTTAATAGAGGTGTTCAAAATCATGACAGATTTCGATCAGGAGAAACTTTCTATTGGCAGTATGGTCATAGGGTCATAAAGTTATATAGCACAGAAACAGGCCCTTTGGCCCATCATGTCTGTGCCGGCCATCAAGCACCTATCTATTCCAATCCCGTTTTTCAGCACTTGGCCCGTAGCCTTGTATGCTATGGCGTTTCAAGTGCTCATCTAAATACTTCTTAAATGTTGTGAGGATTCCTGCCTCTACCACCTCTTCAAGCAGTGTGTTCCAGATTCCAACCACCCTCTGGGTGAAATTTTTTTTCCTCAAATCCCCTCTAATCCTTGTGCCCCATAACTTAAATCTATGCCCCCTTGTTATTGACACCTCCGCTAAGGGAAAAGGTTTCTTTCATCTACCCTATCAATGCCACTCATAATTTTGTATACCTCAATCAGGTTCCCCCTCAGCCTTCTCTGCTCTAAGGAAAACAACCCCAGCCTCTCCAGTTTCTCTTCATAACTGAAATGCTCCAGGCCAGGCAACATCCTGGTCAATCTCCTCTGCACCCTCTTCAGTAAACAGAAGACACAGATTTAAGATAATTGGCAAAAGAACCAGAGTGGAGATACGGAGAATTTTTATTACACTACGAGTTGTTATGATCTGGAAAGCACTGCTTAAAACAGATTCAATAGTTACTTTCAAAACAAAATTTGAAAAAGGGGAAAAAAATTGCATGGTTATCAGGAATGAGTAGGGGGAGTGGGACTGATGGGATAGTTCTTTCAAAGAGCCAACACCAGTACGATGAGCCGAATGGCCTCCTTCTGAGTTCTATGACTCTATGGTCATCTGGAGATGTGGAACAGGACCTGTAAGTGACTTCAGTGTGTTGCCTCCATCTGGTGGTTACAATACTACAGTGTGACTCTCCTTGAGATTGCTGCTGCAGCACTGGACCTCACTTAAACTTCTGCAGAATCCTGCACAGGTCTTGTTTAGTCTGTGTGTGATGGTGCAGGATTGATCAGCGCTGTGTGATACTGTGAATCCCAGCATACAGGAGTCTGCAGTGTTATGGTGCAACATTTATAGAAGGATAGCTCCCAGCGTTTTACCTGAGTGTTAATTTAAGTCACCAAGCAGGAGCAGGGAACATAAGTAGAGCCTAAAATTTACAGGAGCATTTTGAAATAAAGGAGAGAAACTGTAAGGTGTCCAGGAGAGAGGTACGGCAAGAGGGAGGTAAGGCTTGAGGAGGGAGTGCAGGCGAAAAGTAGGGATGGAAAGGAGGGGAGCAATAGGGTGGAGCGAGGCTATAGTGCCATCAGAACTTGAGGATGAGTATTTTAAATTCAGTGCAATGGGGAAGGGGCACCTGTGTAAGTCAAACAGGATGAAGGGTCCTGTCCACCTTCAAGTTCCCCTTCAAACCACACACCATCCTGAGTTGAAACTATATCGCCGTTCCTTCACTGTCACTCGGTCAAAATCCTGGAACTCCCTTCCTAACAGCATTGTGGGTGTACCTGTTCTAGAAGGCAGCTCACCACCACCTTCTCAAGGGCAATTAGGGATGGGCAATATATGATGGCCTGGCCAGCGACACCCACATCCCTTGAATGAATAAATAAACAAAAAGGGTGGGCTAGGATTTGGACAGATGCTCTAAAGTTGACAGAGAATGAGAGACCAGCAAAGTAGACGTTGGAGATATCAAATTCAAGAAAGAGTTTCAGGAGTGATGGGGCTGAGGTAAGGCGGAGCCAGGATGATCGCAATGCTGTGAATAGGACAGAAGTCAGATTAAAGGAGTAGGAGCAGAGTCCAACTTGGCGTGTCTGTTCCATTGCATTCCTGCATGAATAGCGGTGCTCCTTTGACACATGACCGTGGTTGTTGGTAGATCTACCAGGCCGATGAGGTGTCATCTAGTCACCACCTTGATTAATGCAGTAGTCAATGGCTTAGATCCAGAGAATGTTGCATCATGCCTGCAAAAGCTTTCTGAAATGTCTATCTATTTAAGACCATTACCTTGATTTTGTTTGGCAATTGAAGGGATCATTTCAGATACTCTTCAAAAACCACCTTGACTGAGAAGAGTTATTGGAGGTTCTGAACATGGCTCTGGAAAGATAAAGTCTTATCAACCTGGTTGAACCTCGTTCGGGAAGTTGTCAGGTTGGTGGATGAGAGTAGCCTGGATGGCATTATAGACTTGCTGATCACCACCCCATCCACCACCTTCAACATTCACTCCCTCCACCTCTGACACAGTGGCAGCAGTATGTACCATCTACAAGCTGCACTGCAGCAATTCACCAAGGCTCCGACGACAGCATCTTCCAAACCCATGACCTCTATGACCTAGAAGGACAAGGGCAGCAGATGCATGGGATTACCACCACCTGCAAGTTCCCCTCCAAACCACACACCATCCTGACTTGGAACTATATCACCATTCCTTCACTGTTGTTGGGTCAAAATCCTGGAACTCCCTTCCTAACAGCACTATGAGTGTACCTACTCCACATGGACTGCAGCAGTTCAAGAAGGAGCCACTTTCTCAAGGGCAATTAGGGATGGGCAATAAATGGTGGCCTAGTCAACAATGCCATGAAAGAATTTTTAAACAGACCTGGATTTTCAGAAAGCATTTGACAATGTGCAATGCAATAGCTAGTCCTGGGGTGAGGGGAGGGGCTGATCTTGGGTTAGATAAGGAATTGGCTGTATTCTTATCACAGAAGTGTTACAGCATAGAAGGAGGCCATTTGGCCCATTGTGTCTGCTCACCAGAAGAACGATTTATTAGTGTCATTCCCCTGCCTTCTCCCCATAACCCTGCACATTATTCATGTATAGATAACAGTCTAATTACCTTTTGAATACTTAAATTGAACCTGTCTCTGCCAAACTCTTAGGCAGTGCATTTCAAACCTTAACCAGTCGCTGCGCGGAGAAATTTTTCCTCATGTTGCATTTGCATCTCTTACCCATTGCTTTAAATCTGCCCTTTTGTTCTCGATGCTTCCATGAGTGGGAACAGTTTCTCCCAATCTACTCTGTCCAGAACCCTCATGATTTTGCATACTTCTATCATATCACCTCTCAGCAGTCTTTTCAAGAAAAACAGTCCTAACTTATCCAATCTACCTTCATAACTGAAGTTTCTCATCCTTGGAACCATTTTCTTGAATCTTTTCTGTACTCTCTCCAATCCCCTTACACCTTTCCTAAAGTGTGGTGCCCAGAGGGCGCAATACTCCAGCTGAGGCCGAACGAGCGTCTTACAGAAGTTCAACATAACTTCCTTGCTCTTGTACTCTATGCTCCTATTAATTAAGCCCAGGATACTGTATCAGTTATTAACTGTGCTCTCAACCTGTCCTGCCATCTTCAATTACTTATGCACATATACATGGTTATGATAGTACTTCTATATTTTTTTGTTAAGTAGTTTTTTTTGAGGACTCATGTATTTTAGAATTATGGACACTGTTTTATTTTGGGAAAACTGAACAGGATTCCATGGATTTTTTTTTCATTGGGGTCATCAGAAGGTTTTTTGAACTTACTTTTTTAAACAACCCTTACTGGAAGTTACCTATCTTCAGCTAAATACCCAGCAAGGGCTTTTTGACCCTTGAGATGTTGTTTTTGGGTTTCCTTTGGACAGTAGAAAACCAGCCAAGAGAGCAGTTACCCCAGCTCAGCCTTTTCCATCTCTTTGAAAAGCCTGCCAGCTTTTCCATCTCTTTGAGAAGCTCTTTGAAGTGCGTGTAAAAAATAGAGAAATTGATGCTGCAATCCTCCTGTCCGGCCTGCTAGAAACCCCTGATGCTGCACTTCTCCCAGAAAACTTGCCAAACTGATCTTCAGCATCGTATGAAAAGAACTGTGCTAGAAAGATCCCAGTGACAGCTGTCAATGTGTATTTGCGATGCCAGACCAAATAACGGACAGCTGAAATCTTTCCATTTCTTTTTTTCTTCAAGAATTAGCAAGTATTTGGCCAAAGTATTCTTTTTTGACTTTTTTTTGGTAACAGAGGTCCAAAAAGAAAATCTGTATTTTTTTCGGTTAGCCAGTGTGTGTGTGTGTGTGTGTGTCTAAGGTGAAAAGGGAACTTTCATATGTCAATTTGTATGTTAATGCTTTGCTTCATTACTGGATTGTTTTATAATAAACTGATAATTTTGTTGTTTATTAAAGAAACCTGGTTGGTGTATTTTATTCGGGGATAAAGAGTAGAATCTATGATTGACTGTATTGGTAACTGGGTAAATATTTAAGTATATGTTGTGACCTGTGGAGAAGTGGAACGAGCAAAGATAACGCACTCCTCCCACCTCGGTCGTAATATATAATTGGGGGGGGGGGGGCTCCGTGCGGGATAACCCAATGCCGACAGCGTACAATTGTAAATGGGGTAATAATAATTGGGAAAAAAGGAAAAACACAAGTTTCTTGTGCATTAGAGTAAAGTTTACACTACTGGAATATCTTTGTCAGTTGCTACGACCTTTTTGTGGAAGGAGGATGTATCCCTGAGTGATTTGAGAAACTTAATCTTCTTGGCCCCAACTACTTGCCTTCCTAAAGGATTTGGCAGACCTGTTGGCATTAGAGTTAAAAATGGGAGCTAAGAAAGCAGATATAATTGAAGTAATAGCACAGTATTTGCAATTGGAAGTAGAAAAAGGCGAACCAGATGGTAGTTCAGTTGAATTGGCTAAAATTCAGTTACAGATGAAGTAGCTTGAGCTTGAACAGGAAAAAGAGATGAGAAAACTAGAGCTTGAAAGAGAATTGACAATGGAGAAACTTGAACTTGAGGAAAAGGAAAGAAAAGAGAAAGAGAAGGAAGGGAATTTGAATTTTAAAAAGATGGAACTAAGACAAAGAGGTGGTCTTGATACCAGTGAAAGTTCTGGTAAGGAAAATCTAATTATCAAAATTAATTTTGTTTCAAATTCTATATAAGTCTCCAGCCCGGGACCCAGTGGAGAGCTGTTTAAATTTGTACAAGCCCTCCTGAAATTTGAGGAAAGGGACGTAGAGGCATTTTCACTTCTTTTGAATAGATAGCCAAACAGATGAAGTGGCTGATGGAAAGCTGGACACTGCTTATGCAAAGCAGGTTGGTGGGCAGAGTTCATGAAGTTTATACCATGCTTTCTGAGGAGGCTTCTACTGATTATGAGATGGCGAAAAAAGGCTATTCTCGCTGCATATGATTTGGTCTCTGAAGTGTACAGGCAGAAAATTTGGAACCTCTGGAGACAACCTGGGCAGACTGATATAGAATAAAAACAAGAAATGCTGGAATCACTCAGCAGGTCTGGCAGCATCTGTGGACCTGCTGAGTGATTCCAGCATTTCTTGTTTTTATTTCAGATTTCCAGCATCCGCAGTATTTTGCTTTTATTTTAGACTGATATAGAATTTGTGCGGGTAAAGAAAATTAATTTTGATCATTGGATGCGGGCACTAAAGGTAGAGGCAATGTATGAGGACATTAAGGAACTAATTCTCCTGGAAGAATTTAAAAATTCACTCCTCCATTAGTAAGAACCCATGTAGAGAACCAGAAGGTTTCAATGGCCAGACAGGCAGTGGAAATTGCTGATAATTACGAGCTTGTTTACAAGCCCAAACCCTTTGTCCGTCACCCCCACAAACCCAAGAAAGATAGAAGGTGGGAGGGTGAAAGGAAGGCAAGTAGCTGGGGACAAGAAGCGGATAGCTAGGAACACCTCGGGATCTCCTCCTCAGGCCAGAAAGGAAGAAACTGAGGGTGGAAGTGAGGTCCGCAAGCTGAAGCATTACCATTGCCACAAGGTGGGACACCTTGGTGCAGAATGCTGGAAGTTGTGGGGTGAACCCATGGGACTTATTGGGATACACAACGCCAATGTAGAGAAAGGGACCCTGATCGAGAGCATGACAGATCAGGCTGTATCTCTGACTGCAGCTGTAAGGCCAAGTAGAAAAACTGCTGTGAGTGCGGGGATCATGAGTAAGATACCCGAGAGTTATAGGGAATTCTTGTCAAAAGGAAAAGTAACTCCTTATCCCTCAAGTGAGGTAGGTAAACCTATAGTTATGCTTTGGGATACAGGAGCCACCCAAACTCTTTTGCTGGGGAAAGGCATAACTTTTCCACCAGAGAGCACATTGAATGCCAAGGTTTAGGGAATGTTATCGGCGGGGAGTATATACCCGCACCTTTGTATCGGGTGCACCTAGAGTGTGACCTAATGTCTGGAACAGTATGTGTAGGAGTTGTCTATAGTTTGCCTGTAGATGGAGTTGAACTATTCCTGGGGAATGATTTGACCGAGCAAAGTAGCAGCTTCTCCAGTAGTCACGAAAAAACCAAATGAAGTCAAAGAGACAGAACAGTTGCAGGAAAAGGTTCTGGGAATTTTTCCTTCATGTGTAGTGACCCAAGCAATGGCTAAACAAGTTCCATTGTCAGAGATAAAATTGTCAGTCAGATAGTCGAATATGTGAAACTTTCTTTGGGGATTTGGATAATCCAAAGGAAATGTTCAATAAATCTTCTCTGATCACAGCTCAGCAAGCCGATCCAGAGTTAAATAAAGTGACACAATTGGCTCTAACTGAAGCTGAGGCAAAAGGAGTTCCAGAAGGATATTATATTAAAAATGGGATTCTGATGTGGAAGTGGAGACCTCCTTACAGACCTGCGGACAAAGAATGGACTGTTGCTCATCAGATAGTGGTACCACCCAAGTATCGCCGGAAATATTAAGGATAGCGCATGAAATTCCTATTGCAAGAAATGAGGGATCCCGAGAAATATGGGGATCTGGAAGACCCAATCACGTATAAGTCAACATTTTTACTGGCCAGGTCTTTCCAAGGACCTGGTGCAGTTTTTAAAATGTGCCATAAGTGCCAGATTGTGGGAAAACTACAACCTGCCATTAAACCAGGACCTCTAATTCCCATACCAGTTTTTGGGGAACCATTTAGTAGGGTATTGGTAGACTGTGTAGGACCTTTACCTAAAACAAAAGCAGGACACCAATATATACTCACTTTCGTAGATGTGACTACTCCATTCCCAGAGGCCATTCTCTTGAGAACAATTTCTGCTGAGGTAGTGGTAGAGAAGTTAACCCAGTTCTTCACTAGATATGGATTACCAATTGAATTCAATCGGATCAAGGTTACAATTTTATGTCCAAAATTTTTCAAGAAGTTATGAGTAATTTGGGTATAACGCAGTGTTATGAAAGTGACTCTGTTTTGTTAAAAATATTTTTATAGGAATTTGTAGTTAAGTTGAATAAATGTGGACCAGGTTTTCTGTTTTAAAAAGGAAGCCATCAAGGGCACAGAGGGAGCCAGATTGGTAACAGTGTTATTGTTTGTTACATGGCTCGGGTTAGGCTTACTGCAGAAGCCCTGGTAACAGGCAGAAAAGTGGCAAGCTCTTCTTTGTTTGGACAAGCCTATTGGTAACAGAGTATCTGGATGGGCAGAAAAAAGAAATGTCAAGCTTTCTGGTTGAGTCAGTGTGTGTGTGGTTTTACCTTCTGGAAGGAGATAAAAATCAAGTACTGCTGAAGTGTCAAAAAAGTGCAGAAGAAGAAGAGAATTCCAAGGAAGAACAGAAGACTACAACCCAGCTCGCTTTCCAGCAATTCGCCAAAAGACTCTAGGAAGTCGATTCATCGTCTTTCCTGTATTTAAAGAAAGCCTGCTAAAAAAAATAATTCTCAACGCCACCTGAAGAGATCTGTTCTAAAGATCCTGCCTACGTGTACTTGAAAGTTGGACTGTGTGCCAGTTTTGGAGCAGCGTGTCTCATTGGCTGTTTTCTTTAGGGGTGGGCAAGTGATCTGCCCGGGTGTTTTTGTTTTGACTGTAAGAGAGCTCTGATCCAAAAATCCCTTTTTATTAGCTTTCAGTTAACTGGTGTATATGTATGTGTGTGAGTGTGAAGGGACGTTAAAATTTGGTTACGGTAGAAAGGGAACTTTTTAAAATGTAATGTTGGAACTTCAAAAATTTGATCTGTGCGATATTGTTTTACTTCATTACTAGTTAAAACTTGTTTAATAATAAACTGTTAATTTTTTTGTTCAGTAAAGAAACCTGGTTAGTGTGATCTATCCTGGGGGAAAAAAAGTGTATCTGATTGACTGTTTCAGTAAGTGGGAAAATTTAAAAAGTATGTTGTGACCTGTGGAGAAGTGGGACTGAATTAACAGTGCACTTCGCCCATCTTGGCCTCCTCCTGAAGACCCCAGCATCACGGATGCCAGTATTCAGCCAATTCGATTCAATCCATGTGATATCAAGAAACGACTGAAGGCACTGGATACTGCAAAGGCTATGGGCCCTGACAATATTCCAGGAATAGTACTGAAGACCTGTGCTCCAGAACTTGCCGTACCCCTAGCCAAGCTGTTCCACTGCAACTACAACACTGGCATCTACCCGACAATATGGAAAATTGCCCAGGTATGTCCTATACACAAAAGGCAGGACAAATTCAACCCTGCCAAATACCACCACGTCAGTCTACTCTTGATCATCAGTAAAGTGATAGAAGGTGTCGTCAACAGTGCTATCAAGTGGCTTGCTTAGCAATAACCTGCTCAGTGACGCTCAGTTTGGTTTCCTCCAGGGTCACTCAGCTCCTGACCTCATTACAGCCTTGGTTCAAACATGGACAAAACAGCTGAACTCAAGAGGTGATGTGAGAGTGACTGCCCTTGACATCAAGGCAGCATTTGACCGAGTATGGCATCAAGGAATCCTAGCAAAACTGGAATAAAAACAAGAAATGCTGGAAATACTCAGCAGGTCTGGCAGCATCTGTGGAGAGAGAAGCAGAGTTAACGTTTCAGGTCAGTGACCCTTCTTCGGAACTGGCAAATATTAGAAATGTAAAAGGTTATAAGCAAGTAAAGCGGGGGTGTGGGGCAAGAGATAACAAAGGAGAAGGTGTAGTAAGGACAAGGTCACAGAATAGCTGACCAGAAGGTCATGGAGCAAAGGCAAACAATATGTTAATGGTGTGTTGAAAGACAAAGCATTAGGACAGATAGGGTGTTAATGGACTGAAAATTGAACAGCTGCAAGTACAAACATGAAAAAAAAAGTGGATAAGCAAACTGAACAAACTAAAATGAAATAAAATAAAATAAATGCAAAAAAAATATTAAAAAAAGGAAAAAGAAAACAATAACTAAAAATAAAAGTAAAGTGGGGGGCTGTCATGCTCTGAAATTATTGAACTCAATGTTCAGTCCGGCAGGCTGTAGTGTGCCTAATCGGTAGATGAGATGCTGTTCCTCGAGCTTGCGTTGATGTTCGCTGGAACACTGCAGCAATCCCAGGACAGAGATGTGAGCATGAGAGCAGGGGGAGTGTTGAAATGGCAAGCAACCGGAAGCTTGGGGTCCTGCTTGCGGACTGAGCGGAGGTATTCCACAAAGCGGTCACCCAGTCTGCGTTTGGTCTCCCCAATGTAGAGGAGACCACATTGTGAGCAGCGAATACAGTATACTACGTTGAGAGAAGTACAAGTAAATCGGTGCTTCACCTGAAAGGAGTGTTTGGGGCCTGGGATAGTGAGGAGAGAGGAGGTAAATGGGCAGGTATTACATCTCCTGCGATTGCAGGGGAAGGTGCCATGGGAAGGTAATGGAGGTGGTGGGGGTAATGGAGGAGTGGACAAGGATGTCAGGGAGGGAACAATCCCTTCGAAATGCTGACAGGGGAAGGGAGGGGAAGATGCATTTGGTAGTGGCATCACGCTGGAGGTGGCGGAAATGGCGGAAGATGATCCTTTGGATATGGAGGCTGATGGGGTGGAAAGTGAGGACAAGGGGAACCCTGTCGCGGTTCTGGGAGGTGGGGGGGAAGGGATGAGGGCAGAGGTGTGGGAAATAGGCCGGACACGGTTGAGGACCCTGCCAACCACAGTTGGGGGAGTCCTCGGTTGAGGAAAAAGGAAGACATTTCAGAAGCGCTGTCATGGAAGGTAGCACCATCAGAGCAGATGCGTCGGAGATGGAGAAACTGGGAGAATGGAATGGAGTCCTTACAGGAGGCAGGGTGTGAAGAAGTGTAGTCGAGGTAGCTGTGGGAGTCGGTGGGCTTATAATGAATATTAGTAGGCAGCCTATCCCCAGAGATGGAGATAGAGAAGTTGAGGAAGGGAAGGGAAGTGTCAGAGATGGACCATGTAAAGGTGAGAGAAGGGTGGAAATTAGAAGCAAAGTTGATAAAATTTTCCAGCTCGGGGGGCGGGAGCAGGAAACGACACCGATACAGTCATCAATGTACCGGAAAAAGAGTTGTGGGAGGGGGCCTAAGTAGGACTGGAACAAGGAATGTTCGACATATCCCACAAAAACATAGGCATAACTAGGACCCATGCGGGTACCCACAGCAACACCTTTTACTTGGAGGAAGTGAGTGGAGAAGTTGTTCAATGTGCGAACAAGTTCAGCCAGGCAGAGGAGGGTGGTGGTGGATGGGGACTGGTTGGCCCTCTGTTCAAGGAAGAAGCGGAGAGCCCTCAAACCATCCTGATGGGGGATGGAGGTGCAGAGAGATTGGATGTCCATAGTGAAGAGGCGGTGGTTGGGGCCAGGAAACTGGAAATTGTCAAAATGACGCAGAGCGTCAGAAGAGTCACGGATGTAGGTGGGAAGAGACTGGACCTGTGGAGAAAAGATAGAGTCAAGATAGGAAGAAATAAGTTCCATGGGGCAGGAACAGGCTGACACAATGGGTCTGCCGGGACAGTCCTGTTTGTGGATTTTGGGAAGGAGGTAGAAGCGGGCTGTCTGGGGTTGTGGGACTATGATGTTGGAAGCTGTAGAGGGAAGATCTCCAGAGGAGATGAGGTTAGTGACTGTCCTGTGGACAGTAGCTTGATGTTCGGTGGTGGGGTCATGGTCCAGGGGGAGGTAGGAAGAAGTGTCTGAGAATTGGCACTGAGCCTCTGCAAGGTAGAGGTCGGTACGCCATACAACCACAGCACCACCCTTGTCTGCAGGTTTGATGACCATGTTGGGGTTAGACCTGAGAGAACGGAGTGCCTCGAGCTCAGAGGGGGACAGGTTAGAGTGAGTGAGGGGAGCAGAGAAACTGAGATGGCCAATGTCTCGCCGACAGTTTTCAATGAAAAGATCAAGAGCGGGTAAGAGGCTGGGGTGGGGGGGGCGGGGGTGTCCAGGTAGAGGGAGAATGCTGGAGGCGGATGAATGGGTCTACTGATCGGGGGAAGGACTCCTGGTCAAAGAAGTGAGCCCGGAGGCGGAGGCAACGGAAGAAGAGCTCAACGTCATGCCCAGCATGAAATTCATTGAGATGGGGACGTAAGGGGATGAAACTGAGTCCTTTGCTGAGTACAGAACGTTCAGCGTCAGAGAGGGGAAGGTCAGAGGGTATGGTGAATACACGGCAAGGGGTCAGATCAGAAGGGGTGGGATCATAGGGAAGTGAAGGGGAAGAAGGATCTGGAGGGGCATTAGTCTCCATCAGCTGCTGGAGCTTGCGTTCCTTGACACCTGAAAGGAAGGAAAAAAGTTTTTTGTTAATGCGTCGGATGAGACAAAGATTGAAATGAAACTGCGGAGTAGAACAGCTTTGAGATAAGGTGAGGCGGTGCTTCTGGAGAGAGAGGTCCAGTGTGTACATGTGGTGGCGTATGGCACTGAGTGTGGATCTCAGAATGCGGCGAGAATAGCAGTCCGAGGAACGTTGTATTTCTCGGAGATACCTGTAATCCTGGGTGGATTCAAAACATGATGGGTGAAACTGCAGTTGGAATCCAAGTGGAATAAGTCAGAGCCGGAGACAGTCACTGAGGAAGGAGATGTGGCTGTGAAAACGAGTTTTGGTAGACTTTATCAAACAAACACTTTATCTAGCAAAACTGGGGTCAATGGGAATCAGGGGAAAGCTCTCCGCTGGTTGGAATCATACCTAGCGCAAAGGAAGATGGTTATGGTTGTTGGAGGTCAATCATCTCAGCTCCAAGACATCATTGCAGGAGTTCCTCAGGGTAGTGTCCTAGGCCCAACCATCCACAGCTGCTTCATCAATGACCTTCCTTCACTCATAAAGTCAGAAGTGGCAATGTTTGCTGATGATTGTACAATGTTCAGCACCATTCGCGACTCCTCAGATACTGAAGCAGTCCGTGTAGAAATGCAGCAAGAGCTGGACAATATACAGGCTTGGGCTGATAAGTGGCAAGTAACATTTGCGCCACACAAGTGCCAGACAATTACTATCTCAAACAAGAGAGAATCTAACCATCTCCCCTTGACATTCAATGGCATTACCATCGCTGAATCCCCTACCATCAACAACCTGGGGGTTACCATTTACCAAAAACTAAACTGGAGTAGCCATATAAATACCATGGCTACAAGAGCGGTTCAGAGGCTAGGAATTCTACGGCGAGTAACTCATCTCCTAACTCCCCAAAGCCTGTTCTCCATCTACAAGGCACAGGTCAGGACTGTGATGGAATACTCTCCACTTGCCTGGATGGGTGCAGCTCCAACAACACTCAAGAAGCTCGACACCATCCAGGACAAAGCAGCCTGCTTGATTATCACTCCATTCACAAACGTTCACTCCCTTCAGCACCGACGCACAGTGGCAGCAGTGTGTACCATCTACAAGATGCATTGCAGCAACTCACAAAGGCTCCTTATACAGCACCTTCCAAATCGTGTCCTTTACCAACTAGAAAGACAAGTGCAGCAGCTGCATGAAAACAGCACCACCTGCAAGTTCCCCTCCAAGTCACACACCATCCTGACTTGGAACTATATCGCCATTCCTTCAGTGTCACTGGGTCAAAATCCTGTAACTCCCTTCCTAACAGCACTGTGGGTGTACCTACCCCACATGGACTGCAGCGGTTCAAGAAGGCAGCTCACCACCACCTTCTCGAGGGCAATTAGGGATGGGCAATAAATGCTGTCCTAGCCAGCAACACCCACATCTCATGAATGAATAAAAAAAAACAAGTTGAAGTCTGCAGCATACCACCCACAGACACAAGCAGCTTCAGAAAGCTACCATCAGACCCTCAAGATGATGATCAGGGCATATTGTCACGAATATCCCCATGATTGGGATAAATGGCTAGAATTTCTTTTGTTTGCCACTAGGGATTCACCTAATGAATCTACCGGTTTTAGTTCTTTTGAATTAGTTTATGGACATGAGATAAGAGGTCCTCTAAAACTAATTAAAGAAAGGATTTTAGAACAGTGGGACGAATCTTCTGTGTTAGATTATGTGTCCGTGTTCCAGGAGCGGCTCAAGAGAGCTTGCAAAGTGGCTCAGGAACACCTTAAAGCTTCCCAAACAACCATGAAGAAATGGGCAGACAAGTATGCCAAGACCCGATCATTTCAACCAGAGGACGAGGTGTTATTATTACTACTTGAACAGGGTGAACCACTGAAAGCACAGTTTAGTGGTCCATATGAAGTGGTCAAAAGAATTGGTAAAATAAATTATTTGATTGACACCCCAGATTGCTGGAAAAAGAATTGACTGTGTCTTATCAATATGCTGAAACAATATCATCGCCGGGAGGAGGATAAGCAAGCACAGGTATGTCAGGTAGTAGGGGCAGTGCAGGATGAAAGGGATAGTGAGGATGAGGCAGAAGGAGACTTAGACAATTCTCAAATTGAACCTCCTACTATCTGGTTAGCAAAAACTGAGCTGTTAGGGAGATTGGACACTATGCTTTCATATTTAGATACAGAACAATGAGAAGACCTAACAAGGCAACTCATGGCATTTAAAAGAGTCTGCAGAGATAAGCCAGGATGCCCAACCTTAGCCACACATGATGTGAACGTGGGGGAATCCTTTCCTATAAAACAGCATCCTTATCGCTTAAGTCCAGAGAAAAAGGCCCAGGTAAAAGCTGAAATCCAATACATGCTGGAAAACCACCTAACTGAACCCAGTCAAAGCAGCTGGAGTTCCCCAGCGATGTTAGAGCCTAAATCTAACGGTTTAACTAGATTCTGCATAGACTGCAGAAAGGTTAATGCAGTAACAAAGGTAGACTCCTACCCAATTCCTCACTTGGAAGACTGTATTGAAAGAGTGGGCAGTGCCACGCTTGTTACAAAAATAGATTTGCTAAAGGGATACTGGCAGTTTTCTTTAACACCCTGAGATAAAGAAATATCGGTCTTTGTCACATTGGACGGTCTTTTCCAATGCCGAGTAATGCCATTCGGGCTAAAAAATTCCCCAGCCACTTTTCAGAAACTAACAAACCAAGCGATAGCCAGTGTTCCTAACTGTGTGGTTTTTCTTGACGATGTCAAGAGGGAGGAGATTACTGTATTTAGTTAGCATTTAATATTTATAGTAGAAATCTAGCACTAGGGACCATATAGTTAAATATAATAATTTAGTAAGGATTTAATAAGTATTTATTTATTTTATATTAATTAACTAATTACTGCTAGAAATGACAGTTAGAGGGGTGAAGTGCTTCACCTGTGAGATGTGGGAAGTCCGTGATGCTTCCAGCGTTCCGGATGACTACATCTGCAGGAAGTGTACCCAGTTGCAGCTCCTCACAGACCACATGGATCGGTTGGAGCGGCAACTGGATGCACTTAGGAGCATGCAGGTGGCAGAAAGTGTCATAGACAGGAGTTTTAGAGAAGTGGTTACACCCAAGGTGCAGGCAGATAGATAGGTGACCGCTAGAAGGGGCAGGCAGTCAGTGCAGGAATCCCCTGTGGCTGTCCCCCTCTCTAACAAGTATACCGTTTTGGATACTGTTGGGGGGGATGGCCTATCAGGGGAAAACAGCAGCAGCCAGAGCAGTGGCACCACGGCTGGCACTGTTGTTCAGCAGGGAGGGACAAAGCGCAGAAGAGCAATAGTTATAGGGGACTCTATAGTCAGGGGCACAGACTGGCGCTTCTGTGGACGTGAAAGAGACTCCAGGATGGTATGTTGCCTCCCTGGCGCCAGGGTCAAGGATGTCTCTGAACGGACAGGGGGCATTCTGAAGGGGGAGGGTGAACAGCCAGAGGTTGTGGTACACATCGGTACCAACGACATAGGCAGGAAGAGTGATGAGGTCCTGCAGGGGGAGTTCAGGGAGTTAGGTAGAAAGTTAAAAAACAGGACCTCGAGGGTTGTAATCTCAGGATTACTCCCTGTGCCACGTGCCAGTGAAGCTAGAAATAGGAAGATAGTGCAGCTAAACACGTGGCTGAACAGCTGGTGTAGAAGGGAGGGTTTCAGATATCTGGACCATTGGGATCTCTTCAGGGACAGATGGGACCTGTACAAGAAGGAAGGGTTGCATCTAAACTGGAGGGGCACTAATATCCTGGCTGCGAGGTTTGCTAGCGTCACTCGGGAGGGTTTAAACTAGCGTGGCAGGGGGGTGGGAACCAGAGCAGTAGGACAGCTAGTGAAATAAATGAAGGGGAACTAGTAAATAAGGCCAGTAAGACTAAGAGGAAGAGCAGACAGGGAGATGTTGCGGTGCACAGCGGGACTGGTGGTCTGAAGTGCATTTGTTTCAATGCCAGAAGTATAATAGGTAAGGCAGATGAACTTAGAGCTTGGATTAGTACTTGGAAATATGATGTTGTTGCTATTACAGAGACTTGGTTGAGGGAAGGGCAGGATTGGCAGCTAAATGTTCCAGGATTTAGAAGCTTCAGGCGGGATAGAGGGGGATGTAAAAGGGGTGGGGGAGTTGCATTACTGGTTAAGGAGAATATCACAGCTGTACTGCGGGAGGACACCTTGGAGGGGTCATGCAGCGAGGCAATATGGGTGGAGCTCAGGAATAGGAAGGGTGCAGTCACGATGTTGGGGGTTTACTACAGGCCTCCCAACAGCCAGCGGGAGGTAGAGGAGCAGATATGTAGTCAGATTTTGGAAAGATGTAAAGGTAACAGGGTTGTAGTGGTGGGTGATTTTAACTTCCCCTATATTGACTGGGACTCACTTAGTGCTAGGGGCTTGGATGGAGCAGAACTTGTAAGGAGCATCCAGGAGGGCTTCTTGAAACAATATGTAGATAGTCCAACTAGGTTTGGGGCCGTACTGGACCTGGTATTGGGGAATGAGTCCGGCCAGGTGGTCGAAGATTCAGTAGGGGAGCATTTCGGGAACAGTGACCATAATTCCATAAGTTTTAAGGTACTTGTAGATAAGGATAAGAGTAGTCCTCGGGTGAAGGTGCTAAATTGGAGGAAGGCTAATTATAACAATATTAGGCAGGAGCTGAAGAATTTAGATTGGGGGTGGCTGTTTGAGGGTAAATCAACATCTGACATGTGGGAGTCTTTCAAATGTCAGTTGATTAGAATCCAGGACCAGCATGTTACTGTGAGGAAGAAGGATAAGTTTGGCAAGTTTCGGGAACCTTGGATAACGCGGGATATTGTGAGCCTCGTCAAAAAGAAAAAAGGAAGCATTCGTAAGGACTGGAAGGCTAGGAACAGACGAATCCCTTGAGGAATATAAAGACAGTAGGAAGGAACTTAAGCAGGGAGTCAGGAGGGCTAAAAGGGGTTATGAGAAGTCATTGGCAAACAGGATTAAGGAAAATCCCAAGGCTTTTTATACATATATAAAGAGCAAGAGGGTAACCAGGGAAAGGGTTGGCCCACTCAAGGACAGAGAAGGGAATCTATGTGTGGAGCCAGAGGAAATGGGCGAGGTACTAAATGAGTACTTTGCATCAGTATTCACCAAGGAGAAGGACTTGGTGGATGATGAGTCTAGGGAAGACAGTGTAGATAATCTCAGTCATCTCATTATCAAAAAGGAGGAGGTGTTGGGTGTCTTGCAAAGCATTAAGGTAGATAAGTCCCCAGGGCCTGATGGGATCTACCCCAGAATACTGAGGGAGGCAAGGGAAGAAATTGTTGGAGCCTTGACAGAAATCTTTGCATCCTCACTGGCTACAGGTGAGGTCCCAGAGGACTGGAGAATAGCCAATGTTGTTCCTTTGTTTAAGAAGGGTAGCAAGGATAATCCAGGAAATTATAGGCTGGTGAGCCTTACGTCAGTGGTCAGGAAATGATTAGAGAGGATTCTTCGGGACAGGATTTACTCCCATTTGGAAACAAACAAACTTATTAGCGAGAGGCAGCATGGTTTTGTGAAGGGGAGGTCGTGTCTCACTAAAATTGATTGAGTTTTTTGAGGAAGTGACAAAGATGATTGATGAAGGAAGGGCAGTGGATGTTATCGATATGGACTTCAGTAAAGCCTTTGACAAGGTCCCTCATGGCAGACTGATACAAAAGGTGAAGTCACACGGGATCAGAGGTGAGCTGGCAAGATGGATACAGAACTGGCTCTGTCATAGAAGACAGAGGGTATCAGTGGATGGGTGTTTTTCTGAATGGAGGGATGTGACTAGTGGTGTTCCGCAGGGATCAGTGCTGGGACCTTTGCTGTTTGTAGTATATATAAATGATTTGGAGGAAAATGTAGCTGGTCTGATTAGTAAGTTTGTGGACGACACAAAGGTTGGTGGAGTTGCGGACAGTGATGAGGATTGTCAGAGGATACAGCAGGATATAGATCGGTTGGAGACTTGGGCGGAGAAATGGCAGATAGAGTTTAATTCGGACAAATGTGAGGTAATGCATTTTGGAAGGTCTAATGCAGGTGGGAAGTATACAGTAAATGGCAGAACCCTTAGGAGTATTGACAGGCAGAGAAATCTGGGCGTACAGGTCCACAGGTCACTGAAAGTGGCGACGCAGGTGGATAAGGTAGTCAAGAAGGCATACGGCATGCTTGCCTTCATCGGTCGGGGCATAGAGTATAAAAATAGGCAAGTCATGCTGCAGCTGTACAGAACTTTAGTTAGGCCACACTTAGAATATTGCGTGCAATTCTGGTCGCCACAATACCAGAAGGACGTGGAGACTTTGGAGAGGGTACAGAAGAGATGTACCAGGATGTTGCCTGATCTGGAGGGCATTAGCTATGATGAGATTTTGGATAAACTCGGATTGTTTTCACTGGAACGACAGAGGTGGAGGGGCGACATGTTAAAGGTTTACAAAGTTATAAGCGGCATGGACAGAGTGGATAGTCAGAAACTTTTTCCCAGGGTGGAAGAGTCAGTTACTAGGGGACATAGGTTTCAGGTGAGAGGGGCAAAGTTTAGAGGGGCTGTGCGAGGCAAGTTCTTTACACAGAGGGTGGTGAGTGCCTGGAACTTGTTGCCGGGGGAGGTGGTGGAAGCAGGTACCATAGAGACGTTTAAGAGGCATCTTGATAAATACATGAATAGGATGGGAATAGAGGGATACGGACCCTGGAAGTGCAGAAGGTTTTAGTTTAGGCAGGCATCAAGATCGGCGCAAGCTTGGAGGGCCGAATGGCCTGTTCCTGTGCTGTACTGTTCTTTGTTCTTCTTTGATGTGCTGGTATACAGTGACACTTGGAAGGACCACTTGGAACAACTAGAATCTCTGTTTAGAAAATTGCAATTGGCTGATTCAGTGATAAACCTTACCAAAAGTGAATTTGCAAAAGCGTGACTGACCTACCTCGGGCATCTCGTAGGGCAAGGTCAACTGTTGCCAAGAACAGCGAAGGTACAAGCATTGGTGGAGTTCCCCATCCCAAGGACTCAGCGGGAAATCACGAAGTTCTTGGGGATGTGTGGTTTCTACTGCAAGTTTGTACCCAATTTTAGTATTATAGCTGTTCCACTGACAGATTTGGTACAAAAAAAAAGAAAACCAAGGTAGTGTGGTCAGGAGAGTGCCAAACATCTTTTGAGAGGCTGAAAGCTATTTTGCCATTTTGGAGCAGCCAGTGGTGGCTGCTTCAAGTTTCACAAAGCCTTCAAGGTAGCAATTGATGCTAGTGACCTGGGGATTGGCACAGTCCTGTTACAAGACAATGAATCAGACATAGAAAGGCCAGTGGGATACTTTTCCATAAAGCTAAATCGACATCAAAAAAGATATTCAACAGTGGACAAGAAATCCTGGGTTTATTACCAGCTCTTTAGCATTTTGAGATCTATGTTTGCCACGACTACATAATGCCAGACTGGTCCGATGGAGTTTACTCGTGCAACCTTATCACTTAAAGATTATCCACATTACAGGAAAAAAATAATGTCATTGCGGACGCTTTGTCTAGTATTTAACTTTGCTTTGTGTTATCTCAGTGCAAAGATGGTACAAAGCCGAACTATATTAGGTACAGGTAAAGAGTGAATGAGTATGAGTGTGAAAATGTGTTTTATAATATTTTTCATCTTGTGTTTTTTTTCCCACTCTTGTAATGAAACACATTTGAAAATGGCATTCCATTCCTCCAAGGATGGAGGTATTATGTCAGTACTTATACTTTTTTTGTTAAGTTATTTTTTGAGGACTCATATATTTTAGAATTATGGACATTGTTTTACTTTAGGAAAACTGGAAAGGATTCCATGGATGTTTTTTTCACTGGGGTCATCGGAAGGTCTTTTGGACTTGGTTTGTTCAACACCCCTTACTGGAATTCACCTGTCTTCAGATAAATACCCATTGGGGCATTTTTTGACCTGAGTGACAGATCAAGATTTATAGTGGTCAGGAGGCTTGACTCTTGAGATGTTGTTTTTGGTTTCGCTTTGAACAGTGAGTTGGAGAAAACCAGCCAAGAGAGCAGTCACTCCAGCTCAGCCTTTTCCATCTCCATTTTTTTTAATGTAACAGAGCTCCAAAAAGAAAATCTCTTTTTTCAGTTGACTGGTGTGTGTGTGTGTGAGGGGCTGAGGTAAAAGGGAACTTTCATATTTCTCTCTGTGTGTTAATGCTTTGCTTCATTACTGGTTACGCCTTGTTTTATAATAAACTGATAATTTTGTTGTTTATTTAAAAAACCTCAGAGGTGTATTTTTTTCCGGGACAAAGAGTAGAATATATGATTGACTGTATCGGTAACTGGGTAAACATTTAAATATATGTTGTGACCTGTGGAGAAGTGGAACTAGAAAAGACAGTGCACCGCTCCCACCTCGGTCATAACAACATGCAGGTCCCTCTGTTCCTGCATCTCCTTTAGAATTGTACCCTTTATTTTATATTGTCTCTCCATGTTCTTCCTACCAAAAGGGATCACTTCACGTTTCTCTGCATTGAACTTCGTCTGCCACCTATCCGCCCATTTCACCAACTTGTCTGTGTCCTTTTGCAGTTCTACACTATTCTCCTCACAGTTCACAATGCTTCCAAGTTCATATCATCCACAAACTTTGAAATTGTGCCCTGTACACCAAGGTCTAGGTCATTAATATATATCAGGATAAGCAAGAGTCCCAACACTGACCCCAGGGGAACTCCACGACAAACTTTCCTCCAGCCCGAAAAACATCCATTAACCACTACTCTTTGTTTCCTGTCACTCAGCCAGTTCGGTATCCATGTTGCTACCGTCCCTTTTATTCCATGAGCTATAATTTTGCTCACAGGTCTGTTGTGTGGCACTGTAACAAACACCTTTTGAAAGTCCATGTACATCACATCAACAGCTTTGCCCTCATCAGCCTTCTCCTGTTAACATCTCAAAAAACTCCAGCAAGTTAGTTAAACATGATTTTCCCTGAAGAAATCCTGGCTGACTTTCCTCAATTAAACCGCATTTGCCATAGATTGAACAACAACAACTTGTATTTATATAGCATCTGCAACATTGTAAAGCAACCCAAGCATTTCAAAGAAGCATTATCAGACACATTGAACACCAAATCACATAAGGGGATATTAAGACAGGTGAAAGGTATGTTTTAAGGAGTAACTTAAAGGAGGAGTGAGGTATAGAGAGGAAATTCCAAAGCTTGGAGCCGAGGCAGCAGAAAGCATGACTGGTATTGGCAGAGTGATGAATTCAAAGCATGACTGGTATTGGCAGTGTGATGAATTCAAAGCATGACTGGTATTGGCAGAGTGACGAATTCAAAGCATGACTGGTATTGGCAGAGTGATGAATTCAAAGCATGACTGGTATTGGTAGAGTGATGAATTCAAAGCATGACTGGTATTGGCAGAGTGATGAATTCAAAGCATGACTGGTATTGGTAGAGTAATGAATTCAAAGCATGACTGGTATTGGTAGAGTAATGAATTCAAAGCATGACTGGTATTGGCAGAGTAATGAATTCAAAGCATGACTGGTATTGGCAGAGTGATGAATTCAAAGCATGACTGGTATTGGTAGAGTGAGGAATTCAAAGCATAACTGGTATTGGCAGAGAGATGAATTCAAAGCATGACTGGTATTGGTAGAGTAATGAATTCAAAGCATGACTGGTATTGGCAGAGTAATGAATTCAAAGCATGACTGGTATTGGTAGAAGAATGAATTCAAAGCATGACTGGTATTGGTAGAGTAATGAATTCAAAGCATGACTGGTATTGGCAGAGTGATGAGTTCAAAGCATGACTGGTATTGGTAGAGTGATGAATTCAAAGCATGACTGGTATTGGTAGAGTAATGAATTCAAAGCATGACTGGTATTGGTAGAGTGATGAATTCAAAGCATGACTGGTATTGGCAGAGTAATGAATTCAAAGCATGACTGGTATTGGTAGAAGAATGAATTCAAAGCATGACTGGTATTGGCAGAGTGATGAGTTCAAAGCATGATTGGTATTGGTAGAGTGATGAATTCAAAGCATGACTGGTATTGGTCGAGTGATGAATTCAAAGCATGACTGGTATTGGCAGAGTGATGAATTCAAAGCATGACTGGTATTGGTAGAGTGATGAATTCAAAGCATGACTGGTATTGGTAGAGTGATGAATTCAAAGCATGACTGGTATTGGTAGAGTAATGAATTCAAAGCATGACTGGTATTGGCAGAATAATGAATTCAAAGCATGACTGGTATTGGTAGAAGAATGAATTCAAAGCATGACTGGTATTGGCAGAGTGATGAGTTCAAAGCATGACTGGTATTGGCAGAGTAATGAATTCAAAGCATGACTGGTATTGGTAGAAGAATGAATTCAAAGCATGACTGGTATTGGTAGAGTAATGAATTCAAAGCATGACTGGTATTGGCAGAGTAATGAATTCAAAGCATGACTGGTATTGGCAGAGTAATGAATTCAAAGCATGACTGGTATTGGTAGAGTAATGAATTCAAAGCATGACTGGTATTGGTAGAGTGATGAATTCAAAGCATGACTGGTATTGGTAGAGTGATGAATTCAAAGCATGACTGGTATTGGCAGAGTAATGAATTCAAAGCATGACTGGTATTGGTAGAAGAATGAATTCAAAGCATGACTGGTATTGGTAGAGTAATGAATTCAAAGCATGACTGGTATTGGCAGAGTAATGAATTCAAAGCATGACTGGTATTGGCAGAGTAATGAATTCAAAGCATGACTGGTATTGGTAGAGTAATGAATTCAAAGCATGACTGGTATTGGTAGAGTGATGAATTCAAAGCATGACTGGTATTGGTAGAGTGATGAATTCAAAGCATGACTGGTATTGGTACAGTAATGAATTCAAAGCATGACTGGTATTGGTAGAGTAATGAATTCAAAGCATGACTGGTATTGGTAGAGTAATGAATTCAAAGCATGACTGGTATTGGCAGAGTGATGAATTCAAAGCATGACTGGTATTGGTAGAGTGATTAATTCAAAGCATGACTGGTATTGGCAGAGTGATGAATTCAAAGCATGACTGGTATTGGCAGAGTGATGAATTCAAAGCATGACTGGTATTGGTAGAGTGATGAATTCAAAGCATGACTGGTATTGGTAGAGTGATGAATTCAAAGCATGACTGGTATTGGTAGAATAATGAATTCAAAGCATGACTGGCATTGGCAGAGTGATGAGTTCAAAGCATGACTGGTATTGGCAGAGTGATGAATTCAAAGCATGACTGGTATTGGCAGAGTGATGAGTTCAAAGCATGACTGGTATTGGTAGAATAATGAATTCAAAGCATGACTGGTATTGGCAGAGTGATGAGTTCAAAGCATGACTGGTATTGGCAGAGTAATGAATTCAAAGCATGACTGGTATTGGTAGAGTAATGAATTCAAAGCATGACTGGTATTGGTAGAGTGATGAATTCAAAGCATGACTGGTATTGGTAGAGTGATGAATTCAAAGCATGACTGGTATTGGTAGAGTAATGAATTCAAAGCATGACTGGTATTGGTAGAGTAATGAATTCAAAGCATGACTGGTATTGGCAGAGTGATGAATTCAAAGCATGACTGGTATTGGTAGAATAATGAATTCAAAGCATGACTGGTATTGGCAGAGTGATGAATTCAAAGCATGACTGGTATTGGTAGAGTGATGAATTCAAAGCATGACTGGTATTGGTAGAATAATGAATTCAAAGCATGACTGGTATTGGTAGAGTAATGAATTCAAAGCATGACTGGTATTGGCAGAGTAATGAATTCAAAGCATGACTGGTATTGGTAGAAGAATGAATTCAAAGCATGACTGGAATTGGTAGAAGAATGAATTCAAAGCATGACTGGTATTGGTAGAGTGATGAATTCAAAGCATGACTGGTATTGGCAGAGTAATGAATTCAAAGCATGACTGGTATTGGTAGAAGAATGAATTCAAAGCATGACTGGTATTGGTAGAAGAATGAATTCAAAGCATGACTGGTATTGGTAGAGTAATGAATTCAAAGCTTGACTGGTATTGGCAGAGTGATGAATTCAAAGCATGACTGGTATTGGTAGAAGAATGAATTCAAAGCATGACTGGTATTGGCAGAGTAATGAATTCAAAGCATGACAGGTATTGGTAGAGTAATGAATTCAAAGCATGACTGGTATTGGTAGAGTGATGAATTCAAAGCATGACTGGTATTGGTAGAGTGATGAATTCAAAGCATGACTGGTATTGGCAGAGTAATGAATTCAAAGCATGACTGGTATTGGTAGAAGAATGAATTCAAAGCATGACTGGTATTGGTAGAGTAATGAATTCAAAGCATGACTGGTATTGGCAGAGTAATGAATTCAAAGCATGACTGGTATTGGCAGAGTGATGAATTCAAAGCATGACTGGTATTGGCAGAGTGATGAGTTCAAAGCATGACTGGTATTGGCAGAGTGATGAATTCAAAGCATGACTGGTATAGGCAGAGTAATGAATTCAAAGCACGACTGGTATTGGCAGAGTGATGAGTTCAAAGCATGACGGGTATTGGCAGAGTGATGAATTCAAAGCATGACTGGTATTGGCAGAGTGATGAATTCAAAGCATGACTGGTATTGGCAGAGTAATGAATTCAAAGCATGACTGGTATTGGCAGAGTGATGAGTTCAAAGCATGACTGGTATTGGCAGAGTGATGAATTCAAAGCATGACTGGTATTGGTAGAGTGATGAATTCAAAGCATGACTGGTATTGGTAGAAGAATGAATTCAAAGCATGACTGGTATTGGTAGAAGAATGAATTCAAAGCATGACTGGTATTGGTAGAGTAATGAATTCAAAGCATGACTGGTATTGGCAGAGTGATGAATTCAAAGCATGACTGGTATTGGTAGAAGAATGAATTCAAAGCATGACTGGTATTGGCAGAGTGATGAGTTCAAAGCATGACTGGTATTGGTAGAGTGATGAATTCAAAGCATGACTGGTATTGGTAGAGTAATGAATTCAAAGCATGACTGGTATTGGTAGAGTGATGAATTCAAAGCATGACTGGTATTGGCAGAGTAATGAATTCAAAGCATGACTGGTATTGGTAGAAGAATGAATTCAAAGCATGACTGGTGTTGGCAGAGTAATGAATTCAAAGCATGACTGGTATTGGCAGAGTGATGAATTCAAAGCATGACTGGTATTGGTAGAAGAATGAATTCAAAGCATGACTGGTATTGGCAGAGTGATGAGTTCAAAGCATGACTGGTATTGGCAGAGTGATGAATTCAAAGCATGACTGGTATTGGTAGAGTAATGAATTCAAAGCATGACTGGTATTGGTAGAGTGATGAATTCAAAGCATGACTGGTATTGGCAGAGTAATGAATTCAAAGCATGACTGGTATTGGTAGAAGAATGAATTCAAAGCATGACTGGTATTGGCAGAGTGATGAGTTCAAAGCATGACTGGTATTGGCAGAGTGATGAATTCAAAGCATGACTGGTATTGGTAGAAGTATGAATTCAAAGCATGACTGGTATTGGTAGAAGAATGAATTCAAAGCATGACTGGTATTGGTAGAGTAATGAATTCAAAGCATGACTGGTATTGGCAGAGTGATGAGTTCAAAGCATGACTGGTATTGGCAGAGTGATGAATTCAAAGCATGACTGGTATTGGCAGAGTGATGAGTTCAAAGCATGACTGGTATTGGCAGAGCGATGAATTCAAAGCATGACTGGTATTGGCAGAGTGATGAATTCAAAGCATGACTGGTATTGGCAGAGTGATGAGTTCAAAGCATGACTGGTATTGGCAGAGTGATGAATTCAAAGCATGACTGGTATTGGTAGAAGAATGAATTCAAAGCATGACTGGTATTGGTAGAGTAATGAATTCAAAGCATGACTGGTATTGGCAGAGTGATGAATTCAAAGCATGACTGGTATTGGTAGAAGAATGAATTCAAAGCATGACTGGTATTGGCAGAGTGATGAGTTCAAAGCATGACTGGTATTGGTAGAATAATGAATTCAAAGCATGACTGGTATTGGTAGAGTGATGAATTCAAAGCATGACTGGTATTGGCAGAGTAATGAATTCAAAGCATGACTGGTATTGGCAGAGTGATGAATTCAAAGCATGACTGGTATTGGTAGAGTAATGAATTCAAAGCATGACTGGTATTGGTAGAGTGATGAATTCAAAGCATGACTGGTATTGGCAGAGTAATGAATTCAAAGCATGACTGGTATTGGTAGAAGAATGAATTCAAAGCATGACTGGTATTGGTAGAAGAATGAATTCAAAGCATGACTGGTATTGGTAGAAGAATGAATTCAAAGCATGACTGGTATTGGTAGAGTAATGAATTCAAAGCATGACTGGTATTGGCAGAGTGATGAATTCAAAGCATGACTGGTATTGGCAGAGTGATGAATTCAAAGCATGACTGGTATTGGCAGAGTGATGAGTTCAAAGCATGACTGGTATTGGCAGAGTGATGAATTCAAAGCATGACTGGTATTGGCAGAGTGATGAATTCAAAGCATGACTGGTATTGGCAGAGTGATGAGTTCAAAGCATGACTGGTATTGGCAGAGTGATGAATTCAAAGCATGACTGGTATTGGCAGAGTAATGAATTCAAAGCATGACTGGTATTGGTAGAAGAATGAATTCAAAGCATGACTGGTATTGGTAGAAGAATGAATTCAAAGCATGACTGGTATTGGTAGAGTAATGAATTCAAAGCATGACTGGTATTGGCAGAGTGATGAGTTCAAAGCATGACTGGTATTGGCAGAGTGATGAATTCAAAGCATGACTGGTATTGGCATAGTGATGAGTTCAAAGCATGACTGGTATTGGCAGAGTGATGAATTCAAAGCATGACTGGTATTGGCAGAGTGATGAATTCAAAGCATGACTGGTATTGGCAGAGTGATGAGTTCAAAGCATGACTGGTATTGGCAGAGTGATGAATTCAAAGCATGACTGGTATTGGCAGAGTAATGAATTCAAAGCATGACTGGTATTGGCAGAGTGATGAGTTCAAAGCATGACGGGTATTGGTAGAGTGATGAATTCAAAGCATGACTGGTATTGGCAGAGTAATGAATTCAAAGCATGACTGGTATTGGCAGAGTGATGAGTCCAAAGCATGACTGGTATTGGCAGAGTGATGAATTCAAAGCATGACTGGTATTGGTAGAGTGATGAATTCAAAGCATGACTGGTATTGGTAGAGTAATGAATTCAAAGCATGACTGGTATTGGCAGAGTGATGAATTCAAAGCATGACTGGTATTGGCAGAGTGATGAATTCAAAGCATGACTGGTATTGGCAGAGTGATGAGTTCAAAGCATGACTGGTATTGGCAGAGTGATGAGTTCAAAGCATGACTGGTATTGGCAGAGTGATGAATTCAAAGCATGACTGGTATTGGCAGAGTAATGAATTCAAAGCATGACTGGTATTGGTAGAAGAATGAATTCAAAGCATGACTGGTATTGGTAGAGTGATGAATTCAAAGCATGACTGGTATTGGCAGAGTGATTAATTCAAAGCATGACTGGTATTGGCAGAGTGATGAATTCAAAGCATGACTGGTATTGGTAGAGTGATGAATTCAAAGCATGACTGGTATTGGTAGAGTGATGAATTCAAAGCATGACTGGTATTGGTAGAATAATGATTTCAAAGCATGACTGGCATTGGCAGAGTGATGAGTTCAAAGCATGACTGGTATTGGCAGAGTGATGAATTCAAAGCATGACTGGTATTGGCAGAGTGATGAGTTCAAAGCATGACTGGTATTGGTAGAATAATGAATTCAAAGCATGACTGGTATTGGCAGAGTGATGAGTTCAAAGCATGACTGGTATTGGCAGAGTGATGAATTCAAAGCATGACTGGTATTGGCAGAGTGATGAATTCAAAGCATGACTGGTATTGGTAGAAGAATGAATTCAAAGCATGACTGGTATTGGCAGAGTGATGAGTTCAAAGCATGACTGGTATTGGTAGAGTGATGAATTCAAAGCATGACTGGTATTGGTAGAGTAATGAATTCAAAGCATGACTGGTATTGGTAGAGTGATGAATTCAAAGCATGACTGGTATTGGCAGAGTAATGAATTCAAAGCATGACTGGTATTGGTAGAAGAATGAATTCAAAGCATGACTGCTATTGGCAGAGTGATGAGTTCAAAGCATGACTGGTATTGGCAGAGTGATGAATTCAAAGCATGACTGGTATTGGTAGAATAATGAATTCAAAGCATGACTGGTATTGGCAGAGTGATGAGTTCAAAGCATGACTGGTATTGGCAGAGTGATGAATTCAAAGCATGACTGGTATTGGCAGAGTAATGAATTCAAAGCATGACTGGTATTGGTAGAAGAATGAATTCAAAGCATGACTGGTATTGGTAGAAGAATGAATTCAAAGCATGACTGGTATTGGTAGAAGAATGAATTCAAAGCATGACTGGTATTGGTAGAGTAATGAATTCAAAGCATGACTGGTATTGGCAGAGTAATGAATTCAAAGCATGACTGGTATTGGTAGAAGAATGAATTCAAAGCATGACTGGTATTGGTAGAGTGATGAATTCAAAGCATGACTGGTATTGGCAGAGTGATGAATTCAAAGCATGACTGGTATTGGCAGAGTGATGAATTCAAAGCATGACTGGTATTGGGAGAGTGATGAATTCAAAGCATGACTGGTATTGGTAGAGTGATGAATTCAAAGCATGACTGGTATTGGTAGAATAATGAATTCAAAGCATGACTGGCATTGGCAGAGTGATGAGTTCAAAGCATGACTGGTATTGGCAGAGTGATGAATTCAAAGCATGACTGGTATTGGCAGAGTGATGAGTTCAAAGCATGACTGGTATTGGTAGAATAATGAATTCAAAGCATGACTGGTATTGGCAGAGTGATGAGTTCAAAGCATGACTGGTATTGGCAGAGTGATGAATTCAAAGCATGACTGGTATTGGCAGAGTGATGAGTTCAAAGCATGACTGGTATTGGCAGAGTGATGAATTCAAAGCATGACTGGTATTGGCAGAGTGATGAATTCAAAGCATGACTGGTATTGGCAGAGTGATGAGTTCAAAGCATGACTGGTATTGGCAGAGTGATGAATTCAAAGCATGACTGGTATTGGCAGAGTGATGAATTCAAAGCATGACTGGTATTGGCAGAGTGATGAATTCAAAGCATGACTGGCATTGGCAGAGTGATGAGTTCAAAGCATGACTGGTATTGGCAGAGTGATGAATTCAAAGCATGACTGGTATTGGCAGAGTGATGAGTTCAAAGCATGACTGGTATTGGTAGAATAATGAATTCAAAGCATGACTGGTATTGGCAGAGTGATGAGTTCAAAGCATGACTGGTATTGGCAGAGTAATGAATTCAAAGCATGACTGGTATTGGCAGAGTGATGAGTTCAAAGCATGACTGGTATTGGCAGAGTGATGAATTCAAAGCATGACTGGTATTGGCAGAGTAATGTATTCAAAGCATGACTGGTATTGGTAGAAGAATGAATTCAAAGCATGACTGGTATTGGTAGAAGAATGAATTCAAAGCTTGACTGGTATTGGTAGAGTAATGAATTCAAAGCATGACTGGTATTGGCAGAGTGATGAATTCAAAGCATGACTGGTATTGGTAGAAGAATGAATTCAAAGCATGACTGGTATTGGTAGAGTAATGAATTCAAAGCATGACTGGTATTGGCAGAGTGATGAATTCAAAGCATGACTGGTATTGGTAGAAGAATGAATTCAAAGCATGACTGGTATTGGCAGAGTGATGAATTCAAAGCATGACTGGTATTGGTAGAGTAATGAATTCAAAGCACGACTGGTATTGGTAGAGTGATGAATTCAAAGCATGACTGGTATTGGCAGAGTAATGAATTCAAAGCATGACTGGTATTGGTAGAAGAATGAATTCAAAGCATGACTGGTATTGGCAGAGTGATGAGTTCAAAGCATGACTGGTATTGGCAGAGTGATGAATTCAAAGCATGACTGGTATTGGTAGAATAATGAATTCAAAGCATGACTGGTATTGGCAGAGTGATGAGTTCAAAGCATGACTGGTATTGGCAGAGTGATGAATTCAAAGCATGACTGGTATTGGCAGAGTAATGAATTCAAAGCATGACTGGTATTGGTAGAAGAATGAATTCAAAGCATGACTGGTATTGGTAGAAGAATGAATTCAAAGCATGACTGGTATTGGTAGAGTAATGAATTCAAAGCATGACTGGTATTGGCAGAGTGATGAATTCAAAGCATGACTGGTATTGGCAGAGTGATGAATTCAAAGCATGACTGGTATTGGCAGAGTGATGAATTCAAAGCATGACTGGTATTGGCAGAGTAATGAATTCAAAGCATGACTGGTATTGGCAGAGTGATGAGTTCAAAGCATGACAGGTATTGGTAGAGTGATGAATTCAAAGCATGACTGGTATTGGCAGAGTAATGAATTCAAAGCATGACTGGTATTGGCAGAGTGATGAGTTCAAAGCATGACTGGTATTGGCAGAGTGATGAATTCAAAGCATGACTGGTATTGGTAGAGTAATGAATTCAAAGCATGACTGGTATTGGTAGAGTAATGAATTCAAAGCATGACTGGTATTGGCAGAGTGATGAATTCAAAGCATGACTGGTATTGGTAGAATAATGAATTCAAAGCATGACTGGTATTGGCAGAGTGATGAGTTCAAAGCATGACTGGTATTGGCAGAGTGATGAATTCAAAGCATGACTGGTATTGGCAGAGTAATGAATTCAAAGCATGACTGGTATTGGTAGAAGAATGAATTCAAAGCATGACTGGTATTGGTAGAAGAATGAATTCAAAGCATGACTGGTATTGGTAGAGTAATGAATTCAAAGCATGACTGGTATTGGCAGAGTGATGAATTCAAAGCATGACTGGTATTGGTAGAAGAATGAATTCAAAGCATGACTGGTATTGGTAGAAGAATGAATTCAAAGCATGACTGGTATTGGTAGAGTAATGAATTCAAAGCATGACTGGTATTGGCAGAGTAATGAATTCAAAGCATGACTGGTATTGGTAGAAGAATGAATTCAAAGCATGACTGGTATTGGCAGAGTGATGAGTTCAAAGCATGACTGGTATTGGTAGAATAATGAATTCAAAGCATGACTGGTATTGGTAGAGTGATGAATTCAAAGCATGACTGGTATTGGCAGAGTAATGAATTCAAAGCATGACTGGTATTGGTAGAAGAATGAATTCAAAGCATGACTGGTATTGGCAGAGTGATGAGTTCAAAGCATGACTGGTATTGGCAGAGTGATGAATTCAAAGCATGACTGGTATTGGTAGAATAATGAATTCAAAGCATGACTGGTATTGGCAGAGTGATGAGTTCAAAGCATGACTGGTATTGGCAGAGTGATGAATTCAAAGCATGACTGGTATTGGCAGAGTAATGAATTCAAAGCATGACTGGTATTGGTAGAAGAATGAATTCAAAGCATGACTGGTATTGGTAGAATAATGAATTCAAAGCATGACTGGTATTGGTAGAGTAATTTATTCAAAGCATGACTGGTATTGGCAGAGTGATGCATTCAAAGCATGACTGGTATTGGTAGAAGAATGAATTCAAAGCATGACTGGTATTGGTAGAAGAATGAATTCAAAGCATGACTGGTATTGGTAGAGTAATGAATTCAAAGCATGACTGGTATTGGCAGAGTGATGAATTCAAAGCATGACTGGTATTGGCAGAGTGATGAGTTCAAAGCATGACTGGTATTGGTAGAGTGATGAATTCAAAGCATGACTGGTATTGGCAGAGTGATGAATTCAAAGCATGACTGGTATTGGTAGAGTAATGAATTCAAAGCATGACTGGTATTGGCAGAGTGATGAATTCAAAGCATGACTGGTATTGGTAGAAGAATGAATTCAAAGCATGACTGGTATTGGCAGAGTGATGAATTCAAAGCATGACTGGTATTGGTAGAGTAATGAATTCAAAGCACGACTGGTATTGGTAGAGTGATGAATTCAAAGCATGACTGGTATTGGCAGAGTAATGAATTCAAAGCATGACTGGTATTGGTAGAAGAATGAATTCAAAGCATGACTGGTATTGGCAGAGTGATGAGTTCAAAGCATGACTGGTATTGGCAGAGTGATGAATTCAAAGCATGACTGGTATTGGTAGAATAATGAATTCAAAGCATGACTGGTATTGGCAGAGTGATGAGTTCAAAGCATGACTGGTATTGGCAGAGTGATGAATTCAAAGCATGACTGGTATTGGCAGAGTAATGAATTCAAAGCATGACTGGTATTGGTAGAAGAATGAATTCAAAGCATGACTGGTATTGGTAGAAGAATGAATTCAAAGCATGACTGGTATTGGTAGAGTAATGAATTCAAAGCATGACTGGTATTGGCAGAGTGATGAATTCAAAGCATGACTGGTATTGGCAGAGTGATGAATTCAAAGCATGACTGGTATTGGCAGAGTGATGAATTCAAAGCATGACTGGTATTGGCAGAGTAATGAATTCAAAGCATGACTGGTATTGGCAGAGTGATGAGTTCAAAGCATGACAGGTATTGGTAGAGTGATGAATTCAAAGCATGACTGGTATTGGCAGAGTAATGAATTCAAAGCATGACTGGTATTGGCAGAGTGATGAGTTCAAAGCATGACTGGTATTGGCAGAGTGATGAATTCAAAGCATGACTGGTATTGGTAGAGTAATGAATTCAAAGCATGACTGGTATTGGTAGAGTAATGAATTCAAAGCATGACTGGTATTGGCAGAGTGATGAATTCAAAGCATGACTGGTATTGGTAGAATAATGAATTCAAAGCATGACTGGTATTGGCAGAGTGATGAGTTCAAAGCATGACTGGTATTGGCAGAGTGATGAATTCAAAGCATGACTGGTATTGGCAGAGTAATGAATTCAAAGCATGACTGGTATTGGTAGAAGAATGAATTCAAAGCATGACTGGTATTGGTAGAAGAATGAATTCAAAGCATGACTGGTATTGGTAGAGTAATGAATTCAAAGCATGACTGGTATTGGCAGAGTGATGAATTCAAAGCATGACTGGTATTGGTAGAAGAATGAATTCAAAGCATGACTGGTATTGGTAGAAGAATGAATTCAAAGCATGACTGGTATTGGTAGAGTAATGAATTCAAAGCATGACTGGTATTGGCAGAGTAATGAATTCAAAGCATGACTGGTATTGGTAGAAGAATGAATTCAAAGCATGACTGGTATTGGCAGAGTGATGAGTTCAAAGCATGACTGGTATTGGTAGAATAATGAATTCAAAGCATGACTGGTATTGGTAGAGTGATGAATTCAAAGCATGACTGGTATTGGCAGAGTAATGAATTCAAAGCATGACTGGTATTGGTAGAAGAATGAATTCAAAGCATGACTGGTATTGGCAGAGTGATGAGTTCAAAGCATGACTGGTATTGGCAGAGTGATGAATTCAAAGCATGACTGGTATTGGTAGAATAATGAATTCAAAGCATGACTGGTATTGGCAGAGTGATGAGTTCAAAGCATGACTGGTATTGGCAGAGTGATGAATTCAAAGCATGACTGGTATTGGCAGAGTAATGAATTCAAAGCATGACTGGTATTGGTAGAAGAATGAATTCAAAGCATGACTGGTATTGGTAGAATAATGAATTCAAAGCATGACTGGTATTGGTAGAGTAATTTATTCAAAGCATGACTGGTATTGGCAGAGTGATGCATTCAAAGCATGACTGGTATTGGTAGAAGAATGAATTCAAAGCATGACTGGTATTGGTAGAAGAATGAATTCAAAGCATGACTGGTATTGGTAGAGTAATGAATTCAAAGCATGACTGGTATTGGCAGAGTGATGAATTCAAAGCATGACTGGTATTGGCAGAGTGATGAGTTCAAAGCATGACTGGTATTGGTAGAGTGATGAATTCAAAGCATGACCGGTATTGGTAGAGTAATGAATTCAAAGCATGACTGGTATTGGTAGAGTGATGAATTCAAAGCATGACTGGTATTGGTAGAAGAATGAATTCAAAGCATGACTGGTATTGGCAGAGTGATGAGTTCAAAGCATGACTGGTATTGGTAGAGTGATGAATTCAAAGCATGACTGGTATTGGTCGAGTGATGAATTCAAAGCATGACTGGTATTGGCAGAGTGATGAATTCAAAGCATGACTGGTATTGGTAGAGTGATGAATTCAAAGCATGACTGGTATTGGCAGAGTGATGAATTCAAAGCATGACTGGTATTGGTAGAGTAATGAATTCAAAGCATGACTGGTATTGGTAGAGTAATGAATTCAAAGCATGACTGGTATTGGTAGAATAATGAATTCAAAGCATGACTGGTATTGGTAGAAGAATGAATTCAAAGCATGACTGGTATTGGCAGAGTGATGAGTTCAAAGCATGACTGGTATTGGCAGAGTAATGAATTCAAAGCATGACTGGTATTGGTAGAAGAATGAATTCAAAGCATGACTGGTATTGGTAGAGTAATGAATTCAAAGCATGACTGGTATTGGCAGAGTAATGAATTCAAAGCATGACTGGTATTGGCAGAGTAATGAATTCAAAGCATGACTGGTATTGGTAGAGTAATGAATTCAAAGCATGACTGGTATTGGTAGAGTGATGAATTCAAAGCATGACTGGTTTTGGTAGAGTGATGAATTCAAAGCATGACTGGTATTGGCAGAGTAATGAATTCAAAGCATGACTGGTATTGGCAGAGTAATGAATTCAAAGCATGACTGGTATTGGTAGAGTAATGAATTCAAAGCATGACTGGTATTGGTAGAGTGATGAATTCAAAGCATGACTGGTATTGGCAGAGTGATGAGTTCAAAGCATGACTGGTATTGGCAGAGTGATGAATTCAAAGCATGACTGGTATTGGTAGAGTAATGAATTCAAAGCATGACTGGTATTGGTAGAGTAATGAATTCAAAGCATGACTGGTATTGGCAGAGTGATGAATTCAAAGCATGACTGGTATTGGTAGAATAATGAATTCAAAGCATGACTGGTATTGGCAGAGTGATGAGTTCAAAGCATGACTGGTATTGGCAGAGTGATGAATTCAAAGCATGACTGGTATTGGCAGAGTAATGAATTCAAAGCATGACTGGTATTGGTAGAAGAATGAATTCAAAGCATGACTGGTATTGGTAGAAGAATGAATTCAAAGCATGACTGGTATTGGTAGAGTAATGAATTCAAAGCATGACTGGTATTGGCAGAGTGATGAATTCAAAGCATGACTGGTATTGGTAGAAGAATGAATTCAAAGCATGACTGGTATTGGTAGAAGAATGAATTCAAAGCATGACTGGTATTGGTAGAGTAATGAATTCAAAGCATGACTGGTATTGGCAGAGTAATGAATTCAAAGCATGACTGGTATTGGTAGAAGAATGAATTCAAAGCATGACTGGTATTGGCAGAGTGATGAGTTCAAAGCATGACTGGTATTGGTAGAATAATGAATTCAAAGCATGACTGGTATTGGTAGAGTGATGAATTCAAAGCATGACTGGTATTGGCAGAGTAATGAATTCAAAGCATGACTGGTATTGGTAGAAGAATGAATTCAAAGCATGACTGGTATTGGCAGAGTGATGAGTTCAAAGCATGACTGGTATTGGCAGAGTGATGAATTCAAAGCATGACTGGTATTGGTAGAATAATGAATTCAAAGCATGACTGGTATTGGCAGAGTGATGAGTTCAAAGCATGACTGGTATTGGCAGAGTGATGAATTCAAAGCATGACTGGTATTGGCAGAGTAATGAATTCAAAGCATGACTGGTATTGGTATAAGAATGAATTCAAAGCATGACTGGTATTGGTAGAAGAATGAATTCAAAGCATGACTCGTATTGGTAGAGTGATGAATTCAAAGCATGACTGGTATTGGTAGAAGAATGAATTCAAAGCATGACTGGTATTGGTAGAAGAATGAATTCAAAGCATGACTGGTATTGGTAGAGTAATGAATTCAAAGCATGACTGGTATTGGCAGAGTGATGAATTCAAAGCATGACTGGTATTGGCAGAGTGATGAGTTCAAAGCATGACTGGTATTGGTAGAGTGATGAATTCAAAGCATGACCGGTATTGGTAGAGTAATGAATTCAAAGCATGACTGGTATTGGTAGAGTGATGAATTCAAAGCATGACTGGTATTGGTAGAAGAATGAATTCAAAGCATGACTGGTATTGGCAGAGTGATGAGTTCAAAGCATGACTGGTATTGGTAGAGTGATGAATTCAAAGCATGACTGGTATTGGTCGAGTGATGAATTCAAAGCATGACTGGTATTGGCAGAGTGATGAATTCAAAGCATGACTGGTATTGGTAGAGTGATGAATTCAAAGCATGACTGGTATTGGCAGAGTGATGAATTCAAAGCATGACTGGTATTGGTAGAGTAATGAATTCAAAGCATGACTGGTATTGGTAGAGTAATGAATTCAAAGCATGACTGGTATTGGTAGAATAATGAATTCAAAGCATGACTGGTATTGGTAGAAGAATGAATTCAAAGCATGTCTGGTATTGGCAGAGTAATGAATTCAAAGCATGACTGGTATTGGTAGAAGAATGAATTCAAAGCATGACTGGTATTGGCAGAGTGATGAGTTCAAAGCATGACTGGTATTGGCAGAGTGATGAATTCAAATCATGATTGGTATTGGCAGAGTGATGAATTCAAAGCATGACTGGTATTGGTAGAATAATGAATTCAAAGCATGACTGGTATTGGCAGAGTGATGAGTTCAAAGCATGACTGGTATTGGTAGAGTAATGAATTCAAAGCATGACTGGTATTGGCAGAGTGATGAATTCAAAGCATGATTGGTATTGGTAGAATAATGAATTCAAAGCATGACTGGTATTGGCAGAGTGATGAGTTCAAAGCATGACTGGTATTGGCAGAGTGATGAATTCAAAGCATGACTGGTATTGGCAGAGTGCTGAGTTCAAAGCATGACTGGTATTGGCAGAGTGATGAGTTCAAAGCATGACTGGTATTGGCAGAGTGATGAGTTCAAAGCATGACTGGTATTGGCAGAGTGCTGAGTTCAAAGCATGACTGGTATTGGCAGAGTGATGAATTCAAAGCATGACTGGTATTGGCAGAGTGATGAATTCAAAGCATGACTGGTATTGGCAGAGTGATGAATTCAAAGCATGACTGGTATTGGCAGAGTGATGAGTTCAAAGCATGACTGGTATTGGCAGAGTGATGAATTCAAAGCATGACTGGTATTGGTAGAATAATGAATTCAAAGCATGACTGGTATTGGCAGAGTGATGAGTTCAAAGCATGACTGGTATTGGCAGAGTGATGAATTCAAAGCATGACTGGTATTGGTAGAATAATGAGTTCAAAGCATGACTGGTATTGGCAGAGTAATGAATTCAAAGCATGACTGGTATTGGCAGAGTGATGAGTTCAAAGCATGACTGGTATTGGCAGAGTGATGAGTTCAAAGCATGACTGGTTTTGGCAGAGTGATGAATTCAAAGCATGACTGGTATTGGCAGAGTGATGAATTCAAAGCATGACTGGTATTGGTAGAATAATGAGTTCAAAGCATGACTGGTATTGGCAGAGTGATGAATTCAAAGCATGACTGGTATTGGCAGAGTAATGAATTCAAAGCATGACTGGTATTGGCAGAGTGATGAGTTCAAAGCATGACTGGTATTGGCAGAGTGATGAATTCAAAGCATGACTGGTATTGGCAGAGTGATGAGTTCAAAGCATGACTGGTATTGGCAGAGTGATGAATTCAAAGCATGACTGGTATTGGCAGAGTGATGAATTCAAAGCATGACTGGTATTGGCAGAGTGATGAGTTCAAAGCATGACTGGTATTGGCAGAGTGATGAATTCAAAGCATGACTGGTATTGGTAGAATAATGAATTCAAAGCATGACTGGTATTGGCAGAGTGATGAATTCAAAGCATGACTGGTATTGGCAGAGTGATGAATTCAAAGCATGACTGGTATTGGCAGAGTGATGAATTCAAAGCATGACTGGTATTGGCAGAGTGATGAATTCAAAGCATGACTGGTATTGGTAGAGTAATGAATTCAAAGCATGGCTGGTATTGGCAGAGTAATGAATTCAAAGCATGACTGGTATTGGTAGAGTGACGAATTCAAAGCATGACTGGTATTGGTAGAGTGACAAATTCAAAGCATGACTGGTATTGGTAGAGTGACAAATTCAAAGCATGACTGGTATTGGTAGAGTGACAAATTCAAAGCATGACTGGTATTGGTAGAGTGACAAATTCAAAGCATGACTGGTATTGGTAGAGTGATGAATTCAAAGCATGACTGGTATTGGCAGAGTAATGAATTCAAAGCATGACTGGTATTGGCAGAGTGATGAATTCAAAGCATGACTGGTATTGGCAGAGTGATGAATTCAAAGCATGACTGGTATTGGTAGAGGAATGAATTCAAAGCATGGCTGGTATTGGCAGAGTAATGAATTCAAAGCATGACTGGTATTGGTAGAGTGACGAATTCAAAGCATGACTGGTATTGGTAGAGTGACAAATTCAAAGCATGACTGGTATTGGTAGAGTGACAAATTCAAAGCATGACTGGTATTGGTAGAGTGACAAATTCAAAGCATGACTGGTATTGGTAGAGTGACAAATTCAAAGCATGACTGGTATTGGTAGAGTGACAAATTCAAAGCATGACTGGTATTGGCAGAGTGATGAATTCAAAGCATGACTGGTATTGGCAGAGTGATGAATTCAAAGCATGACTGGTATTGGCAGAGTAATGAATTCAAAGCATCACTGGTATTGGCAGAGTAATGAATTCAAAGCATGACTGGTATTGGCAGAGTGATGAATTCAAAGCATGACTGGTATTGGCAGAGTGATGAATTCAAAGCATGATTGGTATTGGTAGAATAATGAATTCAAAGCATGACTGGTATTGGCAGAGTGATGAGTTCAAAGCATGACTGGTATTGGCAGAGTGATGAATTCAAAGCATGACTGGTATTGGCAGAGTGATGAGTTCAAAGCATGACTGGTATTGGTAGAGTAATGAATTCAAAGCATGACTGGTATTGGCAGAGTGATGAATTCAAATCATGATTGGTATTGGCAGAGTGATGAATTCAAAGCATGACTGGTATTGGTAGAATAATGAATTCAAAGCATGACTGGTATTGGCAGAGTGATGAGTTCAAAGCATGACTGGTATTGGTAGAGTGATGAATTCAAAGCATGACTGGTATTGGTAGAGTAATGAATTCAAAGCATGACTGGTATTGGCAGAGTGATGAATTCAAAGCATGATTGGTATTGGTAGAATAATGAATTCAAAGCATGACTGGTATTGGCAGAGTGATGAGTTCAAAGCATGACTGGTATTGGCAGAGTGATGAATTCAAAGCATGACTGGTATTGGCAGAGTGCTGAGTTCAAAGCATGACTGGTATTGGCAGAGTGATGAATTCAAAGCATGACTGGTATTGGCAGAGTGATGAATTCAAAGCATGACTGGTATTGGCAGATTGATGAGTTCAAAGCATGACTGGTATTGGCAGAGTGATGAATTCAAAGCATGACTGGTATTGGCAGAGTGATGAATTCAAAGCATGACTGGTATTGGTAGAATAATGAGTTCAAAGCATGACTGGTATTGGCAGAGTAATGAATTCAAAGCATGACTGGTATTGGCAGAGTGATGAGTTCAAAGCATGACTGGTATTGGCAGAGTGATGAATTCAAAGCATGACTGGTATTGGCAGAGTAATGAATTCAAAGCATGACTGGTATTGGTAGAATAATGAGTTCAAAGCATGACTGGTATTGGCAGAGTGATGAGTTCAAAGCATGACTGGTATTGGCAGAGTGATGAATTCAAAGCATGACTGGTATTGGTAGAATAATGAGTTCAAAGCATGACTGGTGTTGGCAGAGTGATGAATTCAAAGCATGACTGGTATTGGCAGAGTGATGAGTTCAAAGCATGACTGGTATTGGCAGAGTGATGAATTCAAAGCATGACTGGTATTGGCAGAGTGATGAGTTCAAAGCATGACTGGTATAGGCAGAGTGATGAATTCAAAGCATGACTGGTATTGGCAGAGTGATGAATTCAAAGCATGACTGGTATTGGCAGAGTGATGAGTTCAAAGCATGACTGGTATTGGCAGAGTGATGAATTCAAAGCATGACTGGTATTGGTAGAATAATGAATTCAAAGCATGACTGGTATTGGCAGAGTGATGAATTCAAAGCATGACTGGTATTGGCAGAGTAATGAATTCAAAGCATGACTGGTATTGGCAGAGTGATGAATTCAAAGCATGACTGGTATTGGCAGAGTGATGAATTCAAAGCATGACTGGTATTGGCAGAGTGATGAATTCAAAGCATGACTGGTATTGGTAGAGTAATGAATTCAAAGCATGGCTGGTATTGGCAGAGTAATGAATTCAAAGCATGACTGGTATTGGTAGAGTGACGAATTCAAAGCATGACTGGTATTGGTAGAGTGACAAATTCAAAGCATGACTGGTATTGGTAGAGTGACAAATTCAAAGCATGACTGGTATTGGTAGAGTGACAAATTCAAAGCATGACTGGTATTGGTAGAGTGACAAATTCAAAGCATGACTGGTATTGGTAGAGTGATGAATTCAAAGCATGACTGGTATTGGCAGAGTGATGAGTTCAAAGCATGACTGGTATTGGCAGAGTGATGAATTCAAAGCATGACTGGTATTGGTAGAATAATGAATTCAAAGCATGACTGGTATTGGCAGAGTGATGAATTCAAAGCATGACTGGTATTGGCAGAGTAATGAATTCAAAGCATGACTGGTATTGGCAGAGTGATGAATTCAAAGCATGACTGGTATTGGCAGAGTGATGAATTCAAAGCATGACTGGTATTGGCAGAGTGATGAATTCAAAGCATGACTGGTATTGGTAGAGTAATGAATTCAAAGCATGGCTGGTATTGGCAGAGTAATGAATTCAAAGCATGACTGGTATTGGTAGAGTGACGAATTCAAAGCATGACTGGTATTGGTAGAGTGACAAATTCAAAGCATGACTGGTATTGGTAGAGTGACAAATTCAAAGCATGACTGGTATTGGTAGAGTGACAAATTCAAAGCATGACTGGTATTGGTAGAGTGACAAATTCAAAGCATGACTGGTATTGGTAGAGTGATGAATTCAAAGCATGACTGGTATTGGCAGAGTGATGAATTCAAAGCATGACTGGTATTGGCAGAGTGATGAATTCAAAGCATGACTGGTATTGGTAGAATAATGAATTCAAAGCATGACTGGTATTGGCAGAGTGATGAATTCAAAGCATGACTGGTATTGGCAGAGTAATGAATTCAAAGCATGACTGGTATTGGCAGAAGAATGAATTCAAAGCATGACTGGTATTGGCAGAGTGATGAATTCAAAGCATGACTGGTATTGGCAGAGTGATGAATTCAAAGCATGACTGGTATTGGCAGAGTGATGAATTCAAAGCATGACTGGTATTGGCAGAGTGATGAGTTCAAAGCATGACTGGTATTGGCAGAGTGATGAATTCAAAGCATGACTGGTATTGGCAGAGTAATGAATTCAAAGCATGACTGGTATTGGCAGAGTGATGAATTCAAAGCATGACTGGTATTGGCAGAGTGATGAATTCAAAGCATGACTGGTATTGGCAGAGTAATGAATTCAAAGCATGACTGGTATTGGTAGAATAATGAATTCAAAGCATGACTGGTATTGGCAGAGTGATGAATTCAAAGCATGACTGGTATTGGCAGAGTGATGAATTCAAAGCATGACTGGTATTGGTAGAATAATGAATTCAAAGCATGACTGGTATTGGCAGAGTGATGAATTCAAAGCATGACTGGTATTGGCAGAGTAATGAATTCAAAGCATGACTGGTATTGGCAGAAGAATGAATTCAAAGCATGACTGGTATTGGCAGAGTGATGAATTCAAAGCATGACTGGTATTGGCAGAGTGATGAATTCAAAGCATGACTGGTATTGGCAGAGTGATGAATTCAAAGCATGACTGGTATTGGTAGAATAATGAATTCAAAGCATGACTGGTATTGGCAGAGTGATGAATTCAAAGCATGACTGGTATTGGCAGAGTAATGAATTCAAAGCATGACTGGTATTGGCAGAGTGATGAATTCAAAGCATGACTGGTATTGGCAGAGTGATGAATTCAAAGCATGACTGGTATTGGCAGAGTGATGAATTCAAAGCATGACTGGTATTGGTAGAGTAATGAATTCAAAGCATGACTGGTATTGGTAGAGTGACGAATTCAAAGCATGACTGGTATTGGTAGAGTGACAAATTCAAAGCATGACTGGTATTGGTAGAGTGACAAATTCAAAGCATGACTGGTATTGGTAGAGTGACAAATTCAAAGCATGACTGGTATTGGTAGAGTGACAAATTCAAAGCATGACTGGTATTGGTAGAGTGATGAATTCAAAGCATGACTGGTATTGGTAGAATAATGAATTCAAAGCATGACTGGTATTGGCAGAGTGATGAATTCAAAGCATGACTGGTATTGGCAGAGTGATGAATTCAAAGCATGACTGGTATTGGTAGAATAATGAATTCAAAGCATGACTGGTATTGGCAGAGTGATGAATTCAAAGCATGACTGGTATTGGCAGAGTAATGAATTCAAAGCATGACTGGTATTGGCAGAGTGATGAATTCAAAGCATGACTGGTATTGGCAGAGTGATGAATTCAAAGCATGACTGGTATTGGCAGAGTGATGAATTCAAAGCATGACTGGTATTGGTAGAGTAATGAATTCAAAGCATGGCTGGTATTGGCAGAGTAATGAATTCAAAGCATGACTGGTATTGGTAGAGTGATGAGTTCAAAGCATGACTGGTATTGGCAGAGTAATGAATTCAAAGCATGACTGGTATTGGCAGAGAGATGAATTCAAAGCATGATTGGTATTGGTAGAATAATGAATTCAAAGCATGACTGGTATTGGTAGAATAATGAATTCAAAGCATGACTGGTATTGGCAGAGTGATGAATTCAAAGCATGACTGGTATTGGCAGAGTGATGCGTTCAAAGCATGACTGGTATTGGCAGAATAATGAATTCAAAGCATGACTGGTATTGGCAGAGTGATGAATTCAAAGCATGATTGGTATTGGTAGAATAATGAATTCAAAGCATGACTGGTATTGGCAGAGTGATGAGTTCAAAGCATGACTGGTATTGGCAGAGTGATGAATTCAAAGCATGACTGGTATTGGCAGAGTGATGAGTTCAAAGCATGACTGGTATTGGTAGAGTAATGAATTCAAAGCATGACTGGTATTGGCAGAGTGATGAATTCAAATCATGATTGGTATTGGCAGAGTGATGAATTCAAAGCATGACTGGTATTGGTAGAATAATGAATTCAAAGCATGACTGGTATTGGCAGAGTGATGAGTTCAAAGCATGACTGGTATTGGTAGAGTAATGAATTCAAAGCATGACTGGTATTGGCAGTGATGAATTCAAAGCATGATTGGTATTGGTAGAATAATGAATTCAAAGCATGACTGGTATTGGCAGAGTGATGAGTTCAAAGCATGACTGGTATTGGCAGAGTGATGAATTCAAAGCATGACTGGTATTGGCAGAGTGCTGAGTTCAAAGCATGACTGGTATTGGCAGAGTGATGAGTTCAAAGCATGACTGGTATTGGCAGAGTGATGAGTTCAAAGCATGACTGGTATTGGCAGAGTGCTGAGTTCAAAGCATGACTGGTATTGGCAGAGTGATGAATTCAAAGCATGACTGGTATTGGCAGAGTGATGAATTCAAAGCATGACTGGTATTGGTAGAGTGATGAATTCAAAGCATGACTGGTATTGGCAGAGTGATGAATTCAAAGCATGACTGGTATTGGTAGAGTAATGAATTCAAAGCATGGCTGGTATTGGCAGAGTAATGAATTCAAAGCATGACTGGTATTGGTAGAGTGATGAGTTCAAAGCATGACTGGTATTGGCAGAGTAATGAATTCAAAGCATGACTGGTATTGGCAGAGAGATGAATTCAAAGCATGATTGGTATTGGTAGAATAATGAATTCAAAGCATGACTGGTATTGGTAGAATAATGAATTCAAAGCATGACTGGTATTGGCAGAGTGATGAGTTCAAAGCATGACTGGTTTTGGCAGAGTGATGAATTCAAAGCATGACTGGTATTGGCAGAGTGATGAATTCAAAGCATGACTGGTATTGGTAGAATAATGAGTTCAAAGCATGACTGGTATTGGCAGAGTGATGAATTCAAAGCATGACTGGTATTGGCAGAGTAATGAATTCAAAGCATGACTGGTATTGGCAGAGTGATGAGTTCAAAGCATGACTGGTATTGGCAGAGTGATGAATTCAAAGCATGACTGGTATTGGCAGAGTGATGAGTTCAAAGCATGACTGGTATTGGCAGAGTGATGAATTCAAAGCATGACTGGTATTGGCAGAGTGATGAGTTCAAAGCATGACTGGTATTGGCAGAGTGATGAGTTCAAAGCATGACTGGTATTGGCAGAGTGATGAATTCAAAGCATGACTGGTATTGGTAGAATAATGAATTCAAAGCATGACTGGTATTGGCAGAGTGATGAATTCAAAGCATGACTGGTATTGGCAGAGTGATGAATTCAAAGCATGACTGGTATTGGCAGAGTGATGAATTCAAAGCATGACTGGTATTGGCAGAGTGATGAATTCAAAGCATGACTGGTATTGGTAGAGTAATGAATTCAAAGCATGGCTGGTATTGGCAGAGTAATGAATTCAAAGCATGACTGGTATTGGTAGAGTGACGAATTCAAAGCATGACTGGTATTGGTAGAGTGACAAATTCAAAGCATGACTGGTATTGGTAGAGTGACAAATTCAAAGCATGACTGGTATTGGTAGAGTGACAAATTCAAAGCATGACTGGTATTGGTAGAGTGATGAATTCAAAGCATGACTGGTATTGGCAGAGTAATGAATTCAAAGCATGACTGGTATTGGCAGAGTGATGAATTCAAAGCATGACTGGTATTGGCAGAGTGATGAATTCAAAGCATGACTGGTATTGGTAGAATAATGAATTCAAAGCATGACTGGTATTGGCAGAGTGATGAATTCAAAGCATGACTGGTATTGGCAGAGTAATGAATTCAAAGCATGACTGGTATTGGCAGAGTAATGAATTCAAAGCATGACTGGTATTGGCAGAAGAATGAATTCAAAGCATGACTGGTATTGGCAGAGTGATGAATTCAAAGCATGACTGGTATTGGCAGAGTGATGAATTCAAAGCATGACTGGTATTGGCAGAGTGATGAATTCAAAGCATGACTGGTATTGGCAGAGTGATGAGTTCAAAGCATGACTGGTATTGGCAGAGTGATGAATTCAAAGCATGACTGGTATTGGCAGAGTAATGAATTCAAAGCATGACTGGTATTGGCAGAGTGATGAATTCAAAGCATGACTGGTATTGGCAGAGTGATGAATTCAAAGCATGACTGGTATTGGCAGAGTAATGAATTCAAAGCATGACTGGTATTGGTAGAATAATGAATTCAAAGCATGACTGGTATTGGCAGAGTGATGAATTCAAAGCATGACTGGTATTGGCAGAGTGATGAATTCAAAGCATGACTGGTATTGGTAGAATAATGAATTCAAAGCATGACTGGTATTGGCAGAGTGATGAATTCAAAGCATGACTGGTATTGGCAGAGTAATGAATTCAAAGCATGACTGGTATTGGCAGAAGAATGAATTCAAAGCATGACTGGTATTGGCAGAGTGATGAATTCAAAGCATGACTGGTATTGGCAGAGTGATGAATTCAAAGCATGACTGGTATTGGCAGAGTGATGAATTCAAAGCATGACTGGTATTGGTAGAATAATGAATTCAAAGCATGACTGGTATTGGCAGAGTGATGAATTCAAAGCATGACTGGTATTGGCAGAGTAATGAATTCAAAGCATGACTGGTATTGGCAGAGTGATGAATTCAAAGCATGACTGGTATTGGCAGAGTGATGAATTCAAAGCATGACTGGTATTGGCAGAGTGATGAATTCAAAGCATGACTGGTATTGGTAGAGTAATGAATTCAAAGCATGGCTGGTATTGGCAGAGTAATGAATTCAAAGCATGACTGGTATTGGTAGAGTGACGAATTCAAAGCATGACTGGTATTGGTAGAGTGACAAATTCAAAGCATGACTGGTATTGGTAGAGTGACAAATTCAAAGCATGACTGGTATTGGTAGAGTGACAAATTCAAAGCATGACTGGTATTGGTAGAGTGACAAATTCAAAGCATGACTGGTATTGGTAGAGTGATGAATTCAAAGCATGACTGGTATTGGTAGAATAATGAATTCAAAGCATGACTGGTATTGGCAGAGTGACAAATTCAAAGCATGACTGGTATTGGTAGAGTGATGAATTCAAAGCATGACTGGTATTGGCAGAGTGATGAATTCAAAGCATGACTGGTATTGGCAGAGTGATGAATTCAAAGCATGACTGGTATTGGTAGAATAATGAATTCAAAGCATGACTGGTATTGGCAGAGTGATGAATTCAAAGCATGACTGGTATTGGCAGAGTAATGAATTCAAAGCATGACTGGTATTGGCAGAAGAATGAATTCAAAGCATGACTGGTATTGGTAGAGTAATGAATTCAAAGCATGACTGGTATTGGTAGAGTGACAAATTCAAAGCATGACTGGTATTGGTGGAGTGACAAATTCAAAGCATGACTGGTATTGGTAGAGTGATGAATTCAAAGCATGACTGGTATTGGCAGAGTGATGAATTCAAAGCATGACTGGTATTGGCAGAGTGACGAATTCAAAGCATGACTGGTAATGGTAGAGTGACGAATTCAAAGCATGACTGGTATTGGTAGAGTGATGAATTCAAAGCATGACTGGTATTGGCAGAGTGACGAATTCAAAGCATGACTGGTATTGGTAGAGTGACGAATTCAAAGCATGACTGGTATTGGTAGAGTGACGAATTCAAAGCATGGCTGGTATTGGCAGAGTGACGAATTCAAAGCATGACTGGTATTGGTAGAGTGACGAATTCAAAGCATGACTGGTATTGGTAGAGTGATGAATTCAAAGCATGACTGGTATTGGCAGAGTGACGAATTCAAAGCATGACTGGTATTGGTAGAGTGACGAATTCAAAGCATGACTGGTATTGGTAGAGTAATGAATTCAAAGCATGACTGGTATTGGCAGAGTAATGAATTCAAAGCATGACTGGTATTGGCAGAGTGATGAATTCAAAGCATGACTGGTATTGGCAGAGTGATGAATTCAAAGCATGACTGGTATTGGCAGAGTGATGAATTCAAAGCATGACTGGTATTGGCAGAGTGATGAATTCAAAGCATGACTGGTATTGGTAGAGTAATGAAGTTCGGGGATATGCAAGAAAATAGAATTTCAGAAGAGCAGACCTCTCAGAGGGTTGTTGGACTGGAGAAGGTTGCAGAGATAGGGAGGGTGAGGCCATGGAGGGATTTGAAAACAAGGATGAGTATTTTAAAATCGAGCCATTGCCAGATCAGGGAGCCAATATAGTGCAGCGAGCACACAAGTGATGGGTGAACAGGATTTGATGCCAGTAAGGACAGGAGCTGCAGAGTTTTGGATAAGCTCAAGTTTATGGAGGGTGAATGATGGGAGGCTGGCTCGGAAAGTCTAGAGGTACAATGGATAGAGGTTTCAGCAGATGAGCTGAGGCAGGGGTGGAGGTGGGTGATGTTGCAGAGGTAGAAGTGGACAGTGTTGGTGATGGAGTGGATATGGGGTTGGAAGCTAAACTCGGTCAAAGGTCACCAAAGTTGCAATTGGGCTGGTTCAGTCTCAGACAGTGAGTAGGGCAAGAACTGGAGTTAATGATTGGGAGTGGAGTTTGAGGCAGGGCCTGAAGACAATGGCTTCAATCTTCCCAATATTTAGTTGGGAGAAATTTCTGCTCATCCAAGACTGGATGTCAGACAAGCAGCAAGACAAATCAGAGACCGTGAAAGGATTGGGAGAGGTAGTGGTGAGTTGGAGCTGGATGTCGGCACCAGACATGTAGAACCTGATGTGTTTTTGAATAATGTTGCTGAGGGGCAGCATGTAGGTGAGACCTAGGAGGGGGACAAGGATAAATCCTTGAGGGGCTCCAAATGTAACAGTGCAGGTGCAGGAAGAGAAGCCAATGCAGGTGACTCCCTAGCTACAATGGGATAGATATAAACGGAACCAGTTGAGAGCAGTTCCACCCAGCTGAACAATAAAAGACAGAACAGTTAACCTTTCAGGCCAATGACCTTGTGTCAGAGCTTTCAAACCTTAACTCTGCTTCCCGTTCCACAGATGCTGCCTGACCTGCTGAGTATTTCCAGCATTTTCTGTTTTTATTTCAGGTTTCCAGCATCTGCAGTGATTTTCTTTTGAACAAAGGAGAGGTGCTGGAGGAGGATGGTGTGGTCAACTGTGTCAAGGCCTGCAGACAGGTCAAAAAGGATCAGGATAAGTTTACCATGGTCAGAGTAACACAGGATGTCATATGTGATTTTGATGAGAGCTGTTTCAGTTCTGTTATTCATGGCAGTTGTTCTATGTGAGGACTGTTTACTAGTGGAGTTTTGCAGGGATTTGTGTTGGGATCATTGCTCTTCATAATAATTTGGACAAAGGCACTGGAGGAACAGTTTGAAAGTTCATGGATGATGCCAAGATTTGTGTGAAATTTAAGAACTTAAGGGAATGGGGACTCCATCTGACAGACATCATTTAATCTAGAGAAATGTAGTACAAAAGCTGTGGATGCTTGAAATCTGAAAAACAAAAAATGCTGGAAATACTCAGCAGGTCAGGCAGCATTTGTGGAGAGAGAAACAGAGTTAATGTTTCAGTTCGATGATCATTCATCAGAACTACAGCAATATCGTGTTGTGCACTTGAGTGATGAGACTGAGGCGCTTTGGCGGACAGCCAATTTTTTCCAAAATCTTGGAGAGTTCATCCGAAAGACAGGACCGCGAACATTGTAGCATTGCCTCAGTGCCACATTGGAGTGTCAGCCTGGATTTTGTGCTCAGGTCTATAGAATGGGACTTGAACCCCTGACCTTCTGACTCAGAAGGGAGTGCTGCCACTGAGTACATATGGTTCACTAATGTCCTTTAGGAAAGGAAGCAGCTGTTCTTACCCAGTCTGGCCTACATGTGACTCCAGACTCAGAGCAATGTGGGTGACGCTTAACTACATCTGAAATGGCCTAGCAAGCCACTCAGTTGTATCGAACCACTACAGAAAAGTTGAATAAGAATAAAACCATTAGACCACCTGGCACTGACCTCGGTACCGGACACTACAAAGGCACAACCAGCCCAGTCAACCCTGCACAGTCCTCCTCACTAACATCCGGAGACTTGTGCCAAAATTGGGAGAGCTGTCACACAGACTAGTCAAGCATCAGCCAGACACAGTCATACTCACAGAATCATACCTTACAGCGAATGTTCCAGACTCCTCCGTCACCATTCCCGAGTATGTTCTGTCCCACCAGTAGGACAGAGCCTGCAGTTGTGGTGGCGCAGTGCAACACAGTCAGGAGGAGTGGCCTTGGGAGTCCTCAACATTGACTCCGGACTCAATGGAGTCTCATGGCATCAGGCCAAACATGGGCAAGGAAACCTCCTGTTGCCCTCCCTGAGCTAATGAACCTCCTCATTAGAAATCACCTGGAAGAAGCACTGAGGGTAGCAAGGGGCACAGAATGTACTTTGGGTGGGGGACTTTTGTGTCTATCACCAATAATGTCTTAGTAGCGCCACTACTGACCGAGCGTGCCGAGTCCTAAAGGACATAGCTACCAGACTGGGCCTGTGGCAGATCGTGAAGGAACCAAGAGGGAAAAACCTCCTTGACCTTGTTCTCATTAATCTACCTGTCACAGATGCATCTGTCCATGACAGTATTGGGAGGAGTGACCACCGCACAGTCCTTGTGGAGAGACAGTCCTGTCTTCACACTGAGGACACCCTTTATCATGGTGTGTGGCACTACCACTGCACTAATTATTTGAAGAGAAAAGACTTGCAGGGCTCCAAGGAAAAGGCAAGGAAGTGGGACCAGGTAAGTTGTTCTTGCAAAGAGCCAGCATGGAGACGATGGGCCGAATTGCCTTCTGTGCTGTAACCATTCTATGATTCTATAAATGGGATAGATTGAGACCAAATCCAGCAGTTCATAACTGGGCATCCATGAGGCTCTGTGGCCCATCAGCAGCAGCAGACTTGTATTCAAACACAATCTGTAACCTCATGACCCAGCATATCTCTCATTCTCACCATTACCATCAAGCCAGGGGACCAGCCCTGGGTCAGTGAAGAGTGCAGGAGAGCATGCCAGGAGCAGCACCAGGCCTACCTCAAAATGGGGTGGCACAGTGGTTAGCACCACAGCCTCCCAGCTCCAGCAACCCGGGTTCGGTTCTGGGTACTGCCTGTGTGGAGTTTGCAAGTTCTCCCTGTGATGGTGTGGGTTTCCGCCGTGTGCCCCAGTTTCCTGCCACAGCCAAAGACTTGCAGGTTGATAGGTAAATTAGCCATTGTAAATTGCTCCTAGTGTAGGTCGGTGAATGGTGGGGATGTGGTAGGGAATATGGGATTAATGTAGGCTTAGTATAAATGGGTGGTTGTTGGTCGGCACAGACTCGGTGGGCTGAAGGGCCTGTTTCAGTGCTGTCTGACTCTATGAGGGGACCAACCTGATAAAGCTACAACACAGGGACTACAAACGTACTAAACAGCAGAAGCAACACACGATAGACAGAGCTAAGGATTCCACAACCAACCGGCCAGATCAAAACTGTGCAGTAATGCCATATCCAGTCACAAATGGTGGTAGGCAATTAAACAACTAACTGGAAAAGCAGGCTTTACAAATATTCCCATCCTTAATAATGGCAGACACAGCAGGTTACAGCCTGGAAGGAAGCCATTCAGCTTGTGGAGCCCATGCCCACTCTCTGCAAGAACAATTCAGCTAGTCCCACTCCCCTGCCCTTTCCCTGTAGCTCTGCAAATTTTTTCCCGTCTGGTGCTTATTCAATTCACTTTTGAAAGCCACAATTGAGTCTGCCTCCACAGGCAGTACATTCCAGATTGTAACCACTTGCTGGGTAAAAAAGTGTTTCCTCATGTTGGTTCTTTTGCTAATTGCCTTAAATCTGTGCCTTCTAATTCCAAAACCTTCTGCCCTTCAGTTTTTCTCTATCTATTCTGTCCAGACCCCTCACGATTTTCAACACTTCTATCAATCTCTTTGCAACCTTACAAGCATCTGAATTAGGAGCAGGAATAGGACATTCGGCCCCTCGAGCCTGCTCCGTCATTTGATAAGATAATGGCTGATCTGATTGTGGCCTCAACTCTACTTCCCTGTCTGACCTCCATAACACTGGACTCGCTTATCGATCAAAAATCTAACATGGCCTTGAATATATTCCATGACACAGCCTCCACTGCTCTCTGGGGAAGAGAATTCCAAAGATTAACAACCCTCGGAGAGAAAAACCTTCTCCTCATCTCTGTCTTAAATGGAAGACCCTGTATGTTTAAACTGTGTCCCTGGTTCTAGTCTCAAAAGGGGAAACATCCTCTCAGCACCCGCACTATCAAGATAACCCCCTTCACCCCAGGAATCGGATGAGTGAACCTTCTCTGAACTACTTCTAATGCAATTATACCCTTTCTTATGTAAGGAGACCAAAACTGTACAAAGTACACAGCACTCCAGATGTGATCTTATTAATGAATCTTCTCTTCACTAAGGAGAAAACCAGCTTCTCCAATCTTCCCTCATAACTAAAATGCTCATCCTGGAACCAGTCCTGAAAATCTTTCCAGCCTTTCCTCTCTAAAGCTTTCATTTCCTTCCGAAAGAGCAGTGCCCAGAATTGGACACAATTAGGGACTGTAACATTATTTCAGGGATGGTGAACAGTCTCCCCTCAATTACACAGTCTCCACTCAGTTACACAGTCTCCACTCAGTTACACAGTCTCTCCTCAGTTACACAGTCTCCACTCAGTTACACAGTCTCCACTCAGTTACACAGTCTCACATGGGATGGTGAACAGTCTCACCTCAGTTACACAGTCTCTCCTCAGTTACACAGTCTCCACTCAATAACACAGTCTCCCCTCAGTTACACAGTCTCACATGGGATGGTGAACAGTCTCTCCTCAGTTACACAGTCTCCACTCAGTTACACAGTCTCCCCTCAGTTACACAGTCTCAAATGGGATGGTGAACAGTCTCTCCTCAGTTACACAGTCTCCAGTCAATTACACAGTCTCCCCTCAGTTACAGAGTCTCCTGCAGTATGGTGAACAGTCTCCCCTCAGTTACACAGTCTCCCCTCAATTACACAGTCTCACATGGGATGGTGAACAGTCTCTCCTCAGTTACACAGTCTCCACTCAGTTACACAGTCTCCCCTCAGTTACACAGTCTCACTAGGGATGGTGAACAGTCTCCCCTCAGTTACACAGTATCTCCTCAGTTACACAGTCTCACATGGGATGGTGAACAATCTCCACTCAGTTACACAGTCTCGCACGTGATGGTGAACAGTCTCCACTCAGTTGAACAGTGTCCCCTCAGTTACAGAGTCTCTCCTCAGTTACACAGTCTCCCAGGAGATGGTTAACTGTCTCCCCTCAGTTACACAGTCTCCACTCAATTACACAGTCTCCACTCAATTACACAGTCTCCACTCAATTACACAGCCTCCCATGGGATGGTGAACGGTCTCCCCTCAGTTACACTGTCTCTCCTGAGTTACACAGTCTCCCTGGGATAATGAACAGTCTCCCCTCAGTTACACAGTCTCCCATGGGATGGTGAACAGTCTCCCCTCAGTTACACAGTCTCTCCTCAGTTACACAGTCTCCCCTCAGTTACACAGACACCCTGGGATAGTTAACAGTCTGCCCTCAGTTACACAGTCTCCCCTCAGTTACACAGTCTCCCTGGGATAGTGAACAGTCTCCCCTCAGTGACACAGTCTCCCCTCAGTTACACAGACTCCCTGGGATAGTGAACAGTCTCTCCTCAGTTACACAGTCTCCCATGGGATGATGAACAGTCTCCACTCAGTTACACAGTCTCCCTGGGATAGTGAACAGTCTCCACTCAGTTGCACAGTCTCCCTGGGATAGTGAACAGTCTCCCCTCAGTTACACAGTCACCTCTCAGTTACACAGTCTCCCTGGGATAGTGAACAGTCTCCCCTCAGTTACACAGTCTCTCCTCAGTTACACAGTCTCCCCTCAGTTACACAGTCTCCCTGGGATAGTGAACAGTCTCCCCTCAGTTACACAGTCTCCCGGGGATAGTGAACAGTCTCCCCTCAGTCACACAGTCTCTCCTCAGTTACACAGTCTCCCCTCAGTTACACAGTCTCCCTGGGATAGTGAACAGTCTCCCCTCAATTACACAGTCTCTCCTCAGTTACACAGTCTCCCTGGGATAGTGAACAGTCTCCCCTCAATTACACAGTCTCTCCTCAGTTACACAGTCTCCCTGGGATAGTGAACAGTCTCCCCTCAGTTACACAGTCTCCCCTCAGTTACATATTCTCCCTGGGATAGTGAACAGTCTCCCCTCAGTTACAGTCTCTCCTCAGTTACACAGTCTCCCTGGGATAGTGAACAGTCTCCACTCAGTTACACAGTCTCCCTAGGATAGTGAACAGTCTCCCCTCAGTTACACAGTCTCCTCTCTGTTCCACAGTCTCCCTGGGATAGTGAACAGTCTCACCTCAGTTACACAGTCTCTCCTCAGTTACACAGTCTCCCCTCAGTTACACAGTCTCCCTGGGATAGTGAACAGTCTCCCCTCAGTTACACAGTCTCCCTGGGATAGTGAACAGTCTCCCCTCAGTTACACAGTCTCTCCTCAGTTACACAGTCTCCCTGGGATAGTGAACAGTCTCCCCTCAGTTACACAGTCTCTCCTGAGTTACACAGTCCCCCTGGGATAGTGAACAGTCTGCCCTCAGTTACACAGTCTCTCCTCAGTTACACAGTCTCCCCTCAGTTACATAGTCTCCCTGGGATAGTGAACAGTCTCCCCTCAGTTACACAGTCTCTCCTCAGTTACACAGTCTGCCATGGGATGGTGAACAGTCTCCCCTCAGTTACACAGTCTCTCCTCAGTTACACAGTCTCCCTGGGATAGTGAACAGTCTCCCCTCAGTTACACAGTCTCCCTGGGACAGTGAACAGTCTCCCCTCAGTTACACAGTCTCTCCTCAGTTACACAGTCTCCCTGGGATAGTGAACAGTCTCCCCTCAGTTACACAGTCTCTCCTGAGTTACACAGTCTCCCTGGGATAGTGAACAGTCTCCCCTCAGTTACAGTCTCTCCTCAGTTACACAGACTCCCTGGGATAGTTAACAGTCTGCCCTCAGTTACACAGTCTCCCCTCAGTTTCACAGTCTCTCCTCAGTTACACAGACTCCCTGGGATAGTGAACAGTCTCCCCTCAGTTACACAGTCTCTCCTCAGTTACACAGTCTGCCATGGGATGGTGAACAGTCTCCCCTCAGTTACACAGTCTCTCCTCAGTTACACAGTCTCCCTGGGATAGTGAACAGTCTCCACTCTGTTACACAGTATGCCTGGGATAGTGAACAGTCTCCCCTCAGTTACACAGTCTCTCCTCAGTTACACAGTCTCCCTGGGATTGTGAACAGTCTCCCCTCAGTTACACAGTCTCCCCTCAGTTACACAGTCTCCCTGGGATAGTGAACACTCTCCACTCAGTTACACAGTCTCCCTGGGATAGTGAACAGTCTCCCCTCAGTTACACAGTCTCTCCTCAGTTACACAGTCTCTCCTCAGTTACACAGTCTCCCTGGGATAGCGAACAGTCTCCTCTCAGTTACACAGTCTCCCCTCAGTTACACAGTCTCTCCTCAGTTACGAAGTCTCCCTGGGATAGTGAACAGTCCCATCTCAGTTACACAGTCTCCCCTCAGTTACACAGTCTCCCTGGGATAGTGAACAGTCTCCTCTCAGTTACACAGTCTCCCCTCAGTTACACAGTCTCCCCTCAGTTACACAGTCTCCCTGGGATAGCGAACAGTCTCCTCTCAGTTACACAGTCTCTCCTCAGTTACACAGACTCCCCTCAGTTACACAGTCTCTCCTCAGTTACACAGTCTCCCTGGGAGAGTGAACAGTCTCCCCTCAGTTACACAGTCTCTCCTCAGTTACACAGTCTCCCCTCAGTTACACAGACTCCCTGGGATAGTTAACAGTCTGCCCTCAGTTACACAGTCTCCCCTCAGTTACACAGTCTCCCTGGGATAGTGAACAGTCACCCCTCACTTACACAGACTCCCTGGGATAGTTAACAGTCTGCCCTCAGTTACACAGTCTCCCCTCAGTTACACAGTCTCTCCTCAGTTACACAGACTCCCTGGGATAGTGAACAGTCTCTCATCAGTTACACAGTCTCCCATGGGATGGTGAACAGTCTCCACTCAGTTACACAGTCTCCCTGGGATAGTGAACAGTCTCCACTCAGTTACACAGTCTCTCCTCAGTTACACAGACTCCCTGGGATAGTGAACAGTCTCCCCTCAGTTACACAGTCTCTCCTCAGTTACACAGTCTCCCATGGGATGGTGAACAGTCTCCCCTCAGTTACACAGTCTCTCCTCTGTTACACAGTCACCCTGGGATAGTGAACAGTCTCCACTCAGTTACACAGTCTCCCCTCAGTTACACAGTCTCCCTGGGATAGTGAACAGTCTCCACTCAGTTACACAGTCTCCCTGGGATAGTGAACAGTCTCCCCTCAGTTACACAGTCTCCCTGGGATAGCGAAAAATGTCCCCTCAGTTACACAGTCTCCCTGGGATAGTGAACAGTCTCCACTCAGTTACACAGTCTCCCTGGGATAGTGAACAGTCTCCCCTCAGTTACACAGTCTCCCCTCAGTTACACAGTCTCCCTGGGATAGTGAACAGTCTCCACTCAGTTACACAGTCTCTCCTCAGTTACAAAGTCTCCCTGGGATAGTGAACAGTCTCATCTCAGTTACACAGTCTCCCCTCAGTTACAGAGTCTCTCCTCAGTTACACAGCCTCCCCTCAGTTACACAGTCTCCCTGGGATAGTGAACAGTCTCCTCTCAGTTACACAGTCTCTCCTCAGTTACACAGACTCCCCTCAGTTACACAGTCTCCCCTCAGTTACACAGTCTCTCCTCAGTTACACAGTCTCCCTGGGATAGTGAACAGTCTCCCCTCAGTTACACTTTCTCTCCTCAGTTACACAGTCTCCCATGGGATGGTGAACAGTCTCCCCTCAGTTACACAGTCTCTCCTCAGTTACACAGACTCCCTGGGATAGTTAACAGTCTGCCCTCAGTTACACAGTCTCCCCTCAGTTACACAGTCTCTCCTCAGTTACACAGTCTCCCTGGGATAGTGAACAGTCTCTCATCAGTTACACAGTCTCCCATGGGATGGTGAACAGTCTCCACTCAGTTACACAGTCTCCCTGGGATAGTGAACAGTCTCCACTCAGTTACACAGTCTCCCTGGGATAGTCAACAGTCTCCCCTCAGTTACACAGTCTCTCCTCAGTTCCACAGTCTCCCCTCGGTTACACAGTCTCCCTGGGATAGTGAACAGTCTCCCCTCAGTTACACAGTCTCTCCTCAGTTACACAGACTCCCTGGGATAGTGAACAGTCTCCCCTCAGTTACACAGTCTCTCCTCAGTTACACAGTCTCCCATGCGATGGTGAACAGTCTCCCCTCAGTTACACAGTCTCTCCTCAGTTACACAGTCTCCCATGGGATGGTGAACAGTCTCCTCTCAGTTACACAGTCTCCCCTCAGTTTCACAGTCTCTCCTCAGTTACACAGACTCCCTGGGATAGTGAACAGTCTCCCCTCAGTTACACAGTCTCCCTGGGATAGCGAAAAGTGTCCCCTCAGTTACACAGTCTCCCCTCAGTTACACAGTCTCCCTGGGATATTGAACAGTCTCCACTCAGTTACACAGTCTCCCTGGGATAGTGAACAGTCTCCCCTCAGTTACACAGTCTCCCCTAAGTTACACAGTCTCCCTGGGATAGTGAACAGTCTCCACTCAGTTACACAGTCTCTCCTCAGTTACAAAGTCTCCCTGGGATAGTGAACAGTCTCATCTCAGTTACACAGTCTCTCCTCAGTTACACAGCCTCCCCTCAGTTACACAGTCTCCCTGGGATAGTGAACAGTCTCCCCTCAGTTACACAGTCTCCCCTCAGTTACACAGTCTCCCTGGGATAGTGAACAGTCTCCCTGGGATAGTGAACAGTCTCCACTCAGTTACACAGTCTCCCCTCAGTTACACAGTCTCCCTGGGATAGTGAACAGTCTCCACTCAGTTACACAGTCTCCCTGGGATAGTAAACAGTCTCCCCTCAGTTACACAGTCTCCCTGGGATAGCGAAAAGTGTCCCCTCAGTTACACAGTCTCCCCTCAGTTACACAGTCTCCCTGGGATAGTGACCAGTCTCCACTCAGTTGCACAGTCTCCCTGGGATAGTGAACAGTCTCCCCTCAGTTACACAGTCTCCCCTCAGTTACACAGTCTCCCTGGGATAGTGAACAGTCTCCACTCAGTTACACAGTCTCTCCTCAGTTACAAAGTCTCCCTGGGATAGTGAACAGTCTCATCTCAGTTACACAGTCTCTCCTCAGTTACAAAGTCTCCCTGGGATAGTGAACAGTCTCATCTCAGTTACACAGTCTCCCCTCAGTTACACAGTCTCCCCTCAGTTACACAGTCTCCCTGGGATAGTGAACAGTCTCCTCTCAGTTACACAGTCTCCCCTCAGTTACACAGTCTCTCCTCAGTTACACAGTCTCCCTGGGATAGTGAACAGTCTCCTCTCAGTTACACAGTCTCTCCTCAGTTACACAGACTCCGCTCAGTTACACAGTCTCCCCTCAGTTACACAGTCTCCCCTCAGTTACACAGTCTCTCCGGGATAGTGAACAGTCTCCCTGGGATAGTGAACAGTCTCCCCTCAGTTACACTTTCTCTCCTCAGTTACACAGTCTCCCATGGGATGGTGAACAGTCTCCCCTCAGTTACACAGTCTCCCCTCAGTTACACAGTCTCCCTGGGATAGTGAACAGTCTCCAGTTACACAGTCTCTCCTCAGTTACAAAGTCTCCCTGGGATAGTGAACAGTCTCATCTCAGTTACACAGTCTCTCCTCAGTTACACAGTCTCCCATGGGATGGTGAACAGTCTCCCCTCAGTTACACAGTCTCTCCTCAGTTACACAGTCTCCCCTCAGTTACACAGACTCCCTGGGATAGTTAACAGTCTGCCCTCAGTTACACAGTCTGCCCTCAGTTACACAGTCTCCCCTCAGTTCCACAGTCTCTCATCAGTTACACAGTCTCCCATGGGATGGTGAACAGTCTCCACTCAGTTACACAGTCTCCCTGGGATAGTGAACAGTCTCCACTCAGTTACACAGTCTCCCTGGGATAGTGAACAGTCTCCCCTCAGTTACACAGTCTCTCCTCAGTTCCACAGTCTCCCCTCGGTTACACAGTCTCCCTGGGATAGTGAACAGTCTCCCCTCAGTTACACAGTCTCTCCTCAGTTACACAGACTCCCTGGGATAGTGAACAGTCTCCCCTCAGTTACACAGTCTCCCATGCGATGGTGAACAGTCTCCCCTCAGTTACACAGTCTCTCCTCAGTTACACAGTCTCCCATGGGATGGTGAACAGTCTCCTCTCAGTTACACAGTCTCCCCTCAGTTTCACAGTCTCTCCTCAGTTCCACAGACTCCCCTCAGTTACACAGTCTCTCCTCAGTTACACAGACTCCCTGGGATAGTGAACAGTCTCCCCTCAGTTAAACAGTCTCTCCTCAGTTACACAGTCTCCCTGGGATAGTGAACAGTCTCCCCTCAGTTACACAGTCTCCCCTCAGTTACACAGTCTCCCTGGGATAGTGAACAGTCTCCACTCAGTTACACAGTCTCTCCGCAGTTACACAGTCTCCCCTCAGTTACACAGTCTCCCTGGGATAGTGAAAAGTCTCCACTCAGTTACGCAGTCTCCCTGGGATAGTGAACAGTGTCCCCTCAGTTACACAGTCTCCCCTCAGTTACACAGTCTCCCTGGGATAGTGAACAGTCTCCACTCAGTTACACAGTCTCCCTGGGATAGTGAACAGTCTCCCCTCAGTTACACAGTCTCCCTGGGATAGTGAACAGTCTCCACTCAGTTACACAGTCTCTCCTCAGTTACACAGTCTCCCTGGGATAGTGAACAGTCTCCACTCACTTACACAGTCTCCCTGGGATAGTGAACAGTCTCCACTCAGTTGCACAGTCTCTCCTCAGTTGCACAGTCTCCCCTCAGTTACACAGTCTCCCTGGGATAGTGAACAGTCTGCTCTCAGTTACCCAGTCTCCCCTCAGTTACACAGTCTCCCTGGGATAGTGAACAGTCTCCACTCAGTTACACAGTCTCTCCTCAGTTACACAGTCTCCCTGGGATAGTGAACAGTCTTGCCTCAGTTACACAGTGTCACCTCAGTTACACAGTCTCCCTGGGATAGTGAACAGTCTCCACTCAGTTACACAGTCTCTCCTCAGTTACACAGTCTCCTCTCAGTTACACAGTCTCTCCTCAGTTACACAGTCTCCCTGGGATAGTGAACAGTCTCCCCTCAGTTACACAGTCTCTCCTCAGTTACGCAGTCTCCCTGGGATAGTGAACAGTCTCTCATCAGTTACACAGTCTCCTCTCAGTTACACAGTCTCCCCTCAGTTACACAGTCTCCCCTCAGTTACACAGCCTCCCCTCAGTTACACAGTCTCCCCTCAGTTACACAGTCTCCCTGGGATAGTGAACAGTCTCCACTCAGTTACACAGTCTCTCCTCAGTTACACCGTCTCCCCTCAGTTACACAGTGTCCCTGGGATAGTGAACAGTCTCCACTCAGTTGCACAGTCTCCCTGGGATAGTGAACAGTCTTGCCTCAGTTACACCGTCTCCCCTCAGTTGCACAGCCTCCCTGGGATAGTGAACAGTCTTGCCTCAGTTACACCGTCTCCACTCAGTTACACAGTCTCTCCTTAGTTACACAGTCTCCCCTCAGTTGCACAGTCTCTCCTCAGTTACACAGTTTCCCTGGGATAGTGAACAGTCTCCCCTCAGTTACACAGTCTCTCCTCAGTTACACAGTCTCCCTGGGATAGTGAACAGTCTCCTCTCAGTTACACAGTCTCCTCTCAGTTACACCGTCTCCCCTCAGTTACACAGTCTCCCCTCAGTTACACATCCTCCCCTCAGTTACACAGTCTCCCTGGGATAGTGAACAGTCTCCTCTCAGTTACACAGACTCCCCTCAGTTACACAGTCTCCCTGGGATAGTGAACAGTCTCTCCTCAGTTACACAGTCTCCCCTCAGTTACACAGTCTCTCCTCAGTTACACAGTCTCTCCTCAGTTACACAGTCTCTCCTCAGTTACACAGTCTCCCTGGGATAGTGAACAGTCTCCTCTCAGTTACACAGTCTCCTCTCAGTTACACAGTCTCTCCTCAGTTACACAGTCTCTCCTCAGTTACACAGTCTCCCTGGGATAGTGAACAGTCTCCTCTCAGTTACACAGTCTCCCCTCAGTTACACAGTCTCTCCTCAGTTACACAGTCTCCCTGGGATAGTGAACAGTCTCTCCTCAGTTACACAGTCTTCCCTCAGTTACACAGTCTCTCCTCAGTTACACAGTCTCTCCTCAGTTACACAGTCTCTCCTCAGTTACACAGTCTCCCTGGGATAGTGAACAGTCTCCTCTCAGTTACACAGTCTCCTCTCAGTTACACAGTCTCTCCTCAGTTACACAGTCTCCCTGGGATAGTGAACAGTCTCCTCTCAGTTACACAGTCTCCCCTCAGTTACACAGTCTCTCCTCAGTTACACAGTCTCCCTGGGATAGTGAACAGTCTCCTCTCAGTTACACAGTCTCTCCTCAGTTACACAGACTCCCCTCAGTTACACAGTCTCCCTGGGATAGTGAACAGTCTCCTCTCAGTTACACAGTCTCTTCTCAGTTACACAGTCTCCCGGGGGATGGTGAACAATCTCCCCTCAGTAAAACAGTCTCCCATGGGATAGTGAACAGTCTCCCCTCAGTTACACTTTTTTTTAATTCATTCATGGGGATGTGGGCGTCACTAGCTATGCCAGCATTTATTGCCCATCCCTAATTGCCCTTGAGAAGGTGGTGGTGAGCTGCCTTCTTGAACTGCTGCAGTCCATGTGAGGTAGGTACACTCACAGTGCTATCAGGAAGGGAGTTCCAGGATTTTGACCCAGCGACAGTGATGGAACAGCGATATAATTCCAAGCCAGGATGGTGTATGACTTGGACGGGAACTTGAAGGTGGTGATGTTCTCATGCATCTGCTGCTCTTGTCCTTCGAGGTGGTAGGGGTCGCGGGTTTGGAAGGTGCTGTCTAAGGAGCCTTGGTGCGTTGCTGCAGTGCATCTTGTCGATGGTACACACTGCTGCCACTGTGCGTCGGTGGTGGAGGGAGTGAAGGGTGTGGATCGCGTGCCAATCAAGCGGGCTGCCTGGCACTTGTGTGGCACAAATGTTACTTACCATTTATCAGCCCAAGCCTGGACATTGTCCAGGTCTTGCTGCATTTCTACACGGACTGCTTCAGCATCTGAGGAGTTGCGAATGGTGCTGAACATTGTGCAATCATCAGCGATTGAAGGAAGGTCATTGATGAAGCAGCTGAAGATGGTTGGGCCTAGGACACTACCCTAAGGAACTTCTGCAGTGATGTTCTGGCGCTCAGATGATTGACCTCCAACAACCACAGCCATCTTCCTTTGCGCTAGGTATGACTCCAACCAGCAGAGAGTTTTCCCCCTGATTCCTATTGACTCCAGTTTTGCTAGGGCTCCTTGATTCCATACTCGGTGAAATGCTGCCTTGATGTCAAGTGCAGTCACTCTCACCTCACCTCTTGAGTTCAGCTCTTTTGTCCATGTCTGAACCAAGGCTGTAATGAGGTCAGGAGCTGAGTGGCCCTGGCAGAACCCAAACTGAGCGTCACTGAGCAGGTTATTGCTAAGCAAGTGCCGCTTGATGGCACTGTTGATGACACCTTCCATCACTTTACTGATGATTGAGATAGACTGATGGGACAGTAATTGGCCGGGTTGGATTTGTCCTGCTTTTTGTGTACAGGACATACCTGGGCAATTTTCCACATTGCCGGTTAGATGCCAGTGTTGTAGCTGTACTGGAACAGCTTGGCTAGGGGCGCGGCAAGTTCTGAAGCACAGGTCTTCACTACTATTGCCGGAATGTTGTCAGGGCCCATAGCCTTTGCAGTATCCAGTGCCTTCAGTCGTTTCTTGATATCATGCGGAGTGAATCGAATTGGCTGAAGTCTGGCATCTGTAATGCTGGGGACTTCAGGAGGAAGCCGAGATGCATCATCGACTCGGCACTTCTGGCTGAAGATTGTTGCAAATGCTTCAGCCTTATCTTTCGCACTGATGTGCTGGGTTCCCCCATCATTGAGGATGGGGATATTTGTGGAGCCACCTTCTCCAGTTAGTTGTTTAATTGTCCACCACCATTCACGACTAGATGTGGCAGGACTGCAGAGCTTAGATCTGATCCGTTGGTTATGGGATCGCTTAGCTCTGTCTATTGCATGCTGCTTATGCAGTTTGGCATGCAAGTAGTCCTGGGTTGTAGCTTCACCAGTTGGGAACCTCATTTTGAGGTATGCCTGGTGCTGCTCCTTCATTGAACCAGGGTTGGTCTCCTGGCTTGATGGTAATGGTAGAGTGGGGGATATGCCGGGCCATGAGGTTACAGATTGTGGTTGAGTACAGTCCTGCTGCTGCTGATGGCCCACAGCGCCTAATGGATGCCCAGTTTTGCATTGCTTGATCTGTTCGACATTTATCCCATTTAGCATGGTGATAGTGCCACACAACACGATGGACGGTATCCTCAGTGTGAAGGTGGGACTTTGTCTTCACAAGGACTATGTGGTGGTCACTCCTACCAATACAGTCATGGACAGAAGCATCTGCGGCAGGCAGATTGGTGAGGTCGAGGTCAAGTATGTTTTTCCCTCGTGTTGGTTCCCCCACCACCTGCCGCAGACCCAGTCTAGCAGCTATGTCCTTTAGTACTCGGCCAGCTCGGTCAGTAGTGGTGCTACCGAGCCACTCTTGGTGATGGACATTGAAGTCCCCCACCCAGAGTACATTCTGTGCCCTTGCCACCCTCGGTGCTTCCTCCAAGTGCTGTTCAACATGGTGGAGTACTGAGTCATCAGCTGAGGGAGGGCGGTAGGTGGTAATCAGTAGGAGGTTACTTTGCCCATGTTTGACCTGATGCCATGAGACTTCATGGGGTCCGGAGTCGATGTTGAGGACTCCCAGGGCAACTCCCTCCCTACTGTAGACCACTGTCCCACTGCCGGTGGGACAGGACATACCCAGGGATAGTGATTGCAGTGTCTGGGACATAGTCTGTAAGGTATGATTCCGTGAGTATGACTATGTCAGGCTGTTGCTTGACTGGTCTGTGGGACAGCTCTCCCAACTTTGGCACAAGCCCCTAGATGTTAGTAAGGAGGACTTTGCAGGGTCGACAGGGCTGGGTTTGCCGTTGTCGTTTCCGGTGCCTAGATCAATGCCGGATGATCCGTCCGGTTTCATTCCTTTTTATTGACTTTGTAGCGGTTAGGTACAACTGAGTAGTTTGCTAGGCCATTTCAGAGAGTGTGTAAGAGTTAACCACATTGCTGAGGGTCTGGAGTCACATGTAGGCCAGACCAGGTAAGGACAGCAGATTTCCTTCCCAAAGGACATTAGTGAACCAGATGGGTTTTTACAACAATCGACAATGGTTTCATGGCCATCATTAGACTAGCTTTTAATTCCAGATTTATTAATTAAATTCAAATTCCACCTTCTGCTGTGGTGGGATTCGAACACATGTCTCCAGATCAATACCCTGGGTCTTTGGTTTACTAGTCCAGTGATAACACCACTACGGCCCCGCCTCCCCATGTGATACTACACAGTGTCCCCTCAGTTACACAGTCTCCCCTCAGTTGAACAGTCTCCCCTCAGTTGAACAGTCTCACCTCAGTTCCACCGTCTCACCTCATTTACACAGTCTCCTGTGGGATGGTGAACAGTCTCCCCTCAGTTACACAGTCTCCCACGGGATGGTGAACAGTCTCCCCTCAGTTACACAGTCTCCCACGGGATGGTGAACAGTCTCCCCTCAGTTACACAGTCTCCCACGGGATGGTGAACAGTCTCCCCTCAGTTCTACTCCATTTGCCGTGTCTTTGCCCACTCACTTAACCTATCTATATCCCTTTGTAGCCTCCTGATGTCCTTTTCACAAGTGACTTTCCTACCTATCTTAACATATTTCTCAAAATCTGCAGTACCAACCTAAAATGAATCATCAACGTGCATCATGAAGATGCCTGAAAGTTTACCTTTATACCAATAAATTATGGCATGATCTGCTTTTAGTTGAACACAACCAATTTTTCAATAAAACAGATCTCACTGAGAAATACCACACCCTTGAAGCATGATTAACGCTATAAACACATTCGTTCAGTTTCCATAATTTTCCTTCTGCATTTGCTGCCTCTTTAGGTAGTTTCAGAAACACTTCTCTGAAAAAGTATCACCTTGTAGAAATGCAGCTTTTATGTCAATGGATCTATACTCCCATGAATATGTGGCCAGAAGGGCTAAAAAAGATTTTCAAGATTACTTTTCCAGCTGTGGGAGAGTCCACTCTAACATCGGTATCACCCAGTCACTCCTCAAAACCCCTTGCAACAAGCCTCGCTTTAGCCTTATAAATTCCATCAGGAAGGACTTTTTCAGTACAAATCCATCTATGTGACAAGGCTGGTTGTCCCCTATCTGGTATCTCATAATAAACTCCAAACTCTCTAATCCTTTATGTTTTGCTTCTCTTACTAGTTTATCCTCATGTTTATTGGCAGCCACTAAAACTTCATGGTCATGAGAACTTCTGCTTCCCGTTCTATTCTGAGACTGCCCTCTCGCCTTCATTTCACTGTGGAATCTCCTCAAACTACGGCCTCTATTAGCACTTTGATGTCTTTCGGAACTACTGCTAGAAGATCTCCCTCGCCCTTTATTGAAGTACGTGATCGCTTCCTTACACAAGAATCACTGCCAGACCCTCTATCAAAGCTTGCATTGCACTTTCTTACCCTCCACTCTTTCACCCCACTCTGCCAGTCTATGGCTCTGGCTTCTTGGCCATCATCTTGAACATTTAACCAATATTTAAACTTGCCTGTAGATTTTCCTGCACGTCCCACAATTGTTGCATCCCTCCATTTATTAGACTCCTCTGGAATATATGTTACCCGAGTATCTACATGGAGCAATTGGCCTTTGGATGCAATAGCTCTTTCTTGACTGTCATGGTTACTTGAGGTAGACTGGGCACTTTCCAGGGCCGAAAATGACATCCTTAGGCCCTGACATAAGTTTGAACGTTATACAGCGAGGAATGATCTGATCAGGGTAGCCATTGACACACAGGATGTCTTGAAAGAAAAGTGCCCAGTTTACCTCAAATTACCCCGGAAGGGTAATGTATCCCAAAAGTTTGAGCAACAAGTAAAGCTAGCTGTTACATGCTGCTACTATGCAGTAGCAACACGTGTGATGTTCGACACTAACAGGATGCTGCCGTCAAGCCAAAAAGACGTCCTGCCTATCACACAAATGGGTAATGTGATATATGAATTTCAATGCCAGTGTAATGCTAGGTATATAGGCCGTATGTCCCAAAGACTGGCAGATCATATCAAACAACATGTCCTTTCTGCTGTTCACAACAGGCAAGATACAGGCCGTACCCAACCAGCTTGTGCTTGCAAAACTCAAAACACAGTGTCCAACATTAGATGTGATTCCGCGATTGGACAACATTTGCTAAATAATCCGCAGTGTGCTAAGAACTACGCTGACAACCAATTTAAGATTGTCAGTAGGACTCGCAGTGTGGCTCATTTGCGCATACTGGAAGCTACATGTATTAATACATAGGGCCCTGTACTTTGTAGACAGAAAGAACATGTACACACATTGCGCCTGTTTCAGCCGAACAAAGTAAGTGACAACCATTTGCTGGTTCATTCCTCAGGGACTTGACAAATCAGAGTCAAGCTGCCTGATTTAAATTTCAAACAAAGCTTTGCAGTTATTTGTCAGTTACCACAAACTGATACATTCTCCATAGCAACACCTCTGTCAATCGGAGTTCACTTGTCAACCAATCAGCACTCTCTTCTCATGCAGCATAAGCTGTTGTTTTCCCTTACATTGGTTATTCTTATGGATTGTCCTGATGAGTGCAAGACGAAAAGCTTCGACAACATGTCTCTATTTTCAGCAATTCCCAAGATATGCTAAATTAAAGAGAGAGGACAAGGTAATAGAGAAAAGTAGCAATAATGGAAATGATAATCAGAGTGTGGCAGGAAGGGACAGAATGTATAAAATTAAGAGTGTGTAAGCAGCTGAGGCGAGAGGTTGCACAAATAGTAAAAAGACAGAAGTAAAGGCTCTGTATTTGAATGTGTGCAGCATTTGTAACAAAACAAATGAATTGATAGCTCAAATAGACATAAATATGTATGATCTCATAACCCTTACAGAGACATGGATGCAAGATGGCAAAGGCTGGGACCTGAATATTTAAGGGTACATGACATTTTGGAAGGACAGGAAACTCGGAAAAAGTGGAGGGGGAGCTCTGTTAATTAAGGATGACAATAATATAATAGAGAGAGGTGATCTTAGTTCTAAAAATCAAGATGTAGAATCAATTTGGACAGAGATAAGAAATAGTAATGTTATGAAGTCACTAGTGGGAGTAGTTTATAGGACCCCAACAGTTACCACACTGTAGGACGAGGTTTACAGGAAGAAATAATGAGGGCTTGTGAGAAAGGTACACTGATAATCATGGGTAATTTTAATCTGCAGATAGATTGGATGAATCAGATTGGCAAAGTTAGCCTGGATGTTGAGTTCATGCATTGTTTTCAGGACAGTTTCTTAGAGCAGTTCGATAGCCAACCAGAAAGCAGGCTATACTAGATCTGGTACTGTGCAATGAGATGGGACTAATTGATGACCTCATAATGAAGGCGCACCTGCGTAGCAGTGATCATAATATGATCGAATTTCACATTCAGTTTGAGGGTGAGAAAAGTGGATCTAAGACAAGTGTTTTAAATTTAAATAAGGGTAATTATGAGGGTTTGAAGACAGAGCTGGATAAAGTAAACTGGGAAATTAGGTTAAGGGATAGGTCAGTAGAGATGCAGTGGCAGACATTTAAGGGGATATGTCAAAACACTCAGCAAAGCTACATTCCAGTGAGAAAGAAAGACTCTAGGGGAAGGACGCACCATCCGTGGCTAACTAAGGAAGTTAAAGATAGTACCAAATTGAAAGAAAAAGTGTACAATTCAGTGAAGAGTATTGGCAGGTCAGAAGATTGGACAGAATATAAAAAACAGCAAAGAATGACCAAAAGAATAATGAGAACGAAATTAGAGTATGAGAGAAAGCTAGCTAGAAATATAAAAACGGATAGTTAAGAGTTTTTATGAGTATTTAAAAAGGAAAAGAGTAAGAAAAGTGAGTGTTGGTCCTCTAGAGAGTGAGTATAGGGAGTTAATAATGGAAAATAAGAAAATGGTGGAGCAATTGAACAGATGTTTTGCATCTGTCTTCACTGTAGAGGATATAAATAACATCCCAGAAGTAATTGTGAATCAAGAGTTGAAAGGGAGGGAGGAACTTAAAATAGTTACCATCACCAGGGAAAGGGAACTGAAAACATTAATAGAACTATAAGCTGACAAGTCCCCAGGTCCTGGTGGGCTTCATCCGAGGGTCTTAAAAGAAGTGGCTGCTGAGATAGTGGTTACATTGGTTTTAATTTTCCAAAATTCCCTAGATTCTGGAAAGGTCCCATCAGAGTGGAAAATAGTGAATGTAACTCTGCTATTCAAAAAAGGAGGAAGACAGAAAGCAGGAAACTACAGGCCAGTTAGCTTAACATCTGTCTTAGGGAAAATGCTGGAATCTATTATTAAGGAGGTTATAGCAGGTCATTTAGAAAATCTCAGTGCAATCAGGCAGAGTCAACATGGTTTTGTGAAAGGGAAATCATGTTTGACTCATTTATTAGAGTTATTTGAGGAAGTAACAAGCAATATGGATAAAGGGTAACCTGTGGATGTGGTGTACTTGGATTTCTGGAAGGCATTTGACAAGGTGCAACAGCAATGGTTACGAAACAAAGTAAGAGGGATTGAGCAGGGGAGTGGGACGGACTGGATTGCTCTGTGGAGAGTCGGCATAGACTCGATGGGCCAAATGGCCTCCTTCTATGCCGTAAATGACTCTATGGCTCCAAGAGCCCATGGTATAGGGTGTAACATATTAGCATGGATAGGGGATTGGTAAGCTAACAGGAAACAGAGAGTAGGCATAAATGGGTCATTTTCATGTTGACAAGCTGTAACTAGTGGAGTGTCACAGGGATCAGTGCTGGGGCCTCAACCATTTACAATCTTTATTTATGATTTGGATGAAGGGACAGAATGTATGCTTGCTAAATTTGCTGATGACACAAAGATAGGTAGGAGAGAAAGTTGTGAAGAGGGCAGAAGGGACTGAACTTTGCAAATTGTGGCAGCGCACTCTAAAGTCAGCAGCGTGCCCACAGGCATTGGCCACGGCTCAGCCCCCGCGATATTACAAGCAGGAGGGGGATGGGGCAGAGCGACCGCCCCTAATGACATCATCGGGAGCGGCCGCACCATCCCTGGTAACAGCGTCCGCCGCCAACATCCAGGCACTGACGCCATTTTTAAAGGGCTTCAAGCCCTCAGAAGACATTTGAATTTTTAAAGCAACAGTATTTTACATTGACCTTAAATAAAAAAGTAAATGAAAGCTGTAGGTCCTTTCCCACCCACCCAATGATTTTTTAATTGGCTCATATGCCGAAAATCAACTTTATTCCCACCTCGAACTTGCCCCCCAACCTCGTCACATTTCAACCCCTTCCCACCATCCCCACAGCCAATAAAAAAAGATTTCCCCGCTTTCCCCACACCCTCCGCCCTGATAATTTTACTCCTGCCCCTTCCCCACCAGTGTCCCATCTTGCAACTCCGTTCCGAGTTCCAAAAACATGCAGGTTGCAGCTGGCGGCTGTAATATCGGCGTGGGACAGCCGCTGGGACCAGGTAGTTTATTTGCATCTTGATTTAATTAATTTTAATATTTAAATAATGGCCCCACTGCCTGGCGACGGTGGGGGCCACACTGAGGCCTCACCACCGCCGGTAACATGCGATGGGGCCTTCTCGGCGTCGTGGGTCATGGTGGGCCTCTCCCGCAAGTATTTTACGGGCCCCCCTGCCATGAGCAACAACGTTGAGGGGCTGGTAAAATCCAGACCAAGGAGTCTACAAAGGGATATAGATAGGTTAAGTGAGTGGGAAAAGATTTGGCAGATGGAGTATAATGTGGGAAAGTGGGAAATTGTCCACTTTGGCTGGAAAAATGGAAAAACAACATATTATTTAAATGGAGAGAAATTGCAGAACTCAGATGCAGAGGGATCTGGGTGTCCTAGTACATGAAACACAAAAAGTTAGTGTACAGGTACAGCAATTGATTAAGAAGACAAATGCAATGCTGTCATTTATTGCAAGGGGAATGGAATATAAGAGTAGAGATGTTTTACTGCAGCTGTACAGGGCCTTGGTGAGATCACATATAGAGTATTTTGTACAGTTTTGATCTCCTTACTTCAGAAAGGATATAACTGCATTGAAAGCAGTTCAGAGAAAGTTCACTTGACTGATTTCTGGGATGAGAGGGTTATCTAATGAGGAAAGGTTGGACAGGTTGGGTCTGTATTCACTGGAGTTTAGAAGGATGAGAGGTGATCTTATTGAAACATGTAAGATCCTGAGGGGACTTGACAGGGTGGATGTTGAAAGGATGTTTCCCCTTGTGGGAGAGACTAAAGCTAGGGGGCACAGTTTAAAAATAAGAGGTCTCCCATTAAAGACAGAGATGAGGAGAATATTTTTTTCTCTGAATGTTGTGAGTCTGTGGAACTCTCTTCTCCGGAGAGCAGTAGAGGCAGGGTCATTGAATGTTTTTAACGCAGAGGTAGACAGATTCTTGACAAACAAGGGAGTCAAACGGTATCAGAGATGGGCAGGAAGGTGGAGTTGAGTCCACAAACAGATCAGTCATGATCTTGTAGAATGGCAGAACATGCACGAGGGGCCAAATGGCCTACTCCTGCTCCTAGTTTGTATGTTCATATATATCTATTATAGAGTAAACCCTAACAGAAAATCCGGAGCGGAACCCCGTAGGCGGTCATGTGTCACCTTTGGCATGTTTCCGGCAGTTCCTGCAGCCATACTGGTGCCAAACGTCGTGTCCTGCACTCCTTTGGACCCCACCAGAAAGGCCGAGAGGGGGGTTTTGACGACTGGGCAACTCTCAACCTCCATAAATTTTGCCCAGGCATGCGCCATGGAGAGGTCACTCCATAGTTGCCTCACAGCGACTAAAACAACACGGAAGGCAGCAGTTACGGGTTATAAGTCCAGATAAATTGGCGTAGAAACTGGGCGCCACGGGTTGCCTTTGTCGGTGGGAGAGGTCATTGCACCTCACTGGACAGCTACCGCCCGCCTCAAACCGGGCAGCCCCCGGTCAATAAGGTTCTGTCCCGCCACAGTCTGCCTGCTTCAATGGGTGCTTGGAGCTCAGGGTCATTGCCCGAAAGGTGGACTGATACACCGCACCAAACAACATGAAAAAAGGAAAGAAGGTACCAGCCCTTCGCTTTGCAAGCTGGAACGTCAGAACTATGTGTCCTGGCCTGTCGGAAGACCTTACACAAATCAACGATTCTCGGAAGACCGCCATCATTAACAACGAGCTCAGTAGATTCAATGTGGACATTGCAGCACTTCAGGAGACTCGCCTCCCCGCGAGTGGCTCTCTAGCAGAGCAAGACTACACCTTCTTCTGGCAGGGCAGGGATCCTGAAGAACCAAGACAGCATGGAGTGGGCTTCGCCATCAGAAACTCCTTGCTCAGCATGATAGAGCCTCCCTCAAATGGCTCGGAACGCATACTGTCCATCCGACTGCTCACCACCTCTGGTCCAGTACACCTACTCAGCATCTATGCTCCAACACTCTGCTCCGCACCTGAAGCTAAAGACCAGTTCTATGAACAACTCCATAACATCATTAGCAGCATCCCCAACACCGAACACCTATTCCTGCTGGGGGACTTTAATGCCAGGGTTGGGGCCGACCATGACTCATGGCCCTCCTGCCTTGGGCGCTATGGCGTTGGAAGGATGAATGAGAACGGGCAGAGACTGCTTGAGTTGTGTACCTATCATAACCTCTGCATCACCAACTCGTTCTTTCACACTAAACCCTGTCACCAGGTTTCATGGAGGCACCCAAGATCACGTCGTTGGCACCAGCTAGACCTCATTGTCACAAGGCGAGCCGCCTTAAACAGTGTTCAAATCACACGCAGCTTCCACAGTGCGGACTGCGACACCGACCACTCCCTGGTGTGCAGCAAGGTTAGACTCAGACCAAAGAAGTTGCATCATTCCAAGCAGAAGGGCCACCCGCGCATCAACACGAGCAGAATTTCTCACCCACAGCTGTTACAAAAATTTCTAAATTCACTTGTAACAGCCCTTCAAAACACTCCCACAGGGGATGCTGAGACCAAGTGGGCCCACATCAGAGACGCCATCTATGAGTCAGCTTTGACCACCTACGGCAAAAGTGCGAAAAGAAATGCAGACTGGTTTCAATCTCATAATGAAGAGCTGGAACCTGTCATAGCCGCTAAGCGCACTGCACTTCTGAACTACAAGAAAGCCCCCAGCGATTTAACATCCGCAGCACTTAAAGCAGCCAGAAGTACTGCACAAAGAACAGCTAGGCGTTGCGCAAACGACTACTGGCAACACCTATGCAGTCATATTCAGCTGGCCTCAGACACCGGAAACATCAGAGGAATGTATGATGGCATGAAGAGAGCTCTTGGGCCAACCATCAAGAAGATCACCCCCCTCAAATCTAAATCGGGGGACATAATCACTGACCAACGCAAACAGATGGACCGCTGGGTTGAGCACTACCTAGAACTGTACTCCAGGGAGAATGCTGTCACTGAGACTGCCCTCAATGCAGCCCAGCCTCTACCAGTCATGGATGAGCTGGACATACAGCCAACCAAATCGGAACTCAGTGATGCCATTGATTCCCTAGCCAGCGGAAAAGCCCCTGGGAAGGACAGCATTACCCCTGAAATAATCAAGAGTGCCAAGCCTGCTATACTCTCAGCACTACATGAACTGCTATGCCTGTGCTGGGACGAGGGAGCAGTACCCCAGGACATGCGCGATGCCAACATCATCACCCTCTATAAAAACAAAGGTGACCGCGGTGACTGCAACAACTACCGTGGAATCTCCCTGCTCAGCATAGTGGGGAAAGTCTTTGCTCGAGTCGCTCTGAACAGGCTCCAGAAGCTGGCCGAACGCGTCTACCCTGAGGCACAGTGTGGCTTTCGTGCAGAGAGATCGACTATTGACATGCTGTTCTCCCTTCGTCAGATACAGGAGAAATGCCGTGAACAACAGATGCCCCTCTACATTGCTTTCATTGATCTCACCAAAGCCTTTGACCTCGTCAGCAGACGTGGTCTCTTCAGACTACTAGAAAAGATCAGATGTCCACCAAAGCTACTAAGTATCATCACCTCATTCCATGACAATATGAAAGGCACAATTCAACATGGTGGCTCCTCATCAGAGCCCTTTCCTATCCTGAGTGGTGTGAAACAGGGCTGTGTTCTCGCACCCACACTTTTTGGGATTTTCTTCTCCCTGCTGCTTTCACATGCGTTCAAATCCTCTGAAGAAGGAATTTTCCTCCACACAAGATCAGGGGGCAGGTTGTTCAACCTTGCCCGTCTAAGAGCGAAGTCCAAAGTACGGAAAGTCCTCATCAGAGAACTCCTCTTTGCTGACGATGCTGGTTTAACATCTCACACTGAAGAATGCCTGCAGAGTCTCATCGACAGGTTTGCGTCTGCCTGCAATGAATTTGGCCTAACCATCAGCCTCAAGAAAACGAACATCATGGGGCAGGATGTCAGAAATGCTCCATCCATCAATATTGGCGACCACGCTCTGGAAGTGGTTCAAGAGTTCACCTACCTAGGCTCAACTATCACCAGTAACCTGTCTCTAGATGCAGAAATCAACAAGCGCATGGGTAAGGCTTCCACTGCTATGTCCAGACTGGCCAAGAGAGTGTGGGAAAATGGCGCACTGACACGGAACACAAAAGTCCGAGTGTATCAGGCCTGTGTCCTCAGTACCTTGCTCTACGGCAGCGAGGCCTGGACAACGTATGCCAGCCAAGAGCGACGTCTCAATTCATTCCATCTTCGCTGCCTTCGGAGAATACTTGGCATCAGGTGGCAGGACTATATCTCCAACACAGAAGTCCTTGAAGCGGCCAACACCCCCAGCTTATACACACTACTGAGTCAGCGGCGCTTGAGATGGCTTGGCCATGTGAGCCGCATGGAAGATGGCAGGATCCCCAAAGACACATTGTACAGCGAGCTCGCCACTGGTATCAGACCCACCGGCCGTCCATGTCTCCGTTATAAAGACGTCTGCAAACGTGACATGAAATCGTGTGACATTGATCACAAGTCGTGGGAGTCAGTTGCCAGCATTCGCCAGAGCTGGCGGGCAGCCATAAAGACAGGGCTAAATTGTGGCGAGTCGAAGAGACTTAGTAGTTGGCAGGAAAAAAGACAGAGGCGCAAGGGGAGAGCCAACTGTGCAAAAGCCCCAACAAACAAATTTCTCTGCAGCACCTGTGGAAGAGCCTGTCACTCCAGAATTGGCCTTTATAGCCACTCCAGGCGCTGCTTCACAAACCACTGACCACCTCCAGGCGCGTATCCATTGTCTCTCGAGATAAGGAGGCCCAAAAGAAAAAGAAATTATAGAGAATAATGCACCCTGTATATATTATATTGAATAACAATACCCTGTAAATATTAGTGTTACTATCAACACTGTGTATGTTATAAAAGGGGCTGTCTGTGTGGGAGGAGCTGTCTCTGTCTTTAAAGGAGGGACAGTCTCTGTTAGTCAGTCTGTGATGGTGAGCTGTCTTTGTCTATCCGTCTGCCTGTGACGAAAGGGCTGTTTTTGTCTGTCTGTTGATTGATGGTCTAACTTTGTCTTTGAGGAATGGGCTGAGAGTCTGGAACATACAAACATGGAACAGTAGGAGGCCATTTAACCCCTTGAGCCTGTTCCACTATTCAATGAAATCATGACTGATCTATGATCTAACTCCATGTACCCAGCTTTCCCTCACAATCCTTAATACCTTTCACTAACAAAAAACTTTCAATCTCAGTTTTAAAATCAACAATTGATCTCACAACAATTATTCCAAACTTCCACCACTCTTGACATGAAGTAATGTTTCCTAATTTCACTGCTGTCAGGTCTGACTCTCATTTTTAGACTATTCCCCCAGTCCTCGACTCCCCAACCAGCAGAAATAGTTTCTCTTTATCTACTCTATCTGTTCCCCTAAATATCTTGAATATTTCACTCAAATTACTCCTTAATCTTCTAAATTCCAGGGAATATAACCCTAGTTCGGGTAATCTCTCCTCATAGCTTAACCCTTGGAGCCCATACATACAAACATACATATGAATTTACGAATTAGGAGCAGGAGTAGGGCCATTCGGCCCCTCGAGCCTGCTCCGCCATTTGATAATATTATGAAAGTGCTTCTTTTTAAAAATATTTTTTGAGGATTCATGTGTTAGAATTATGGACGTTGGTTTATTTGGGAAAACTGAAAAGACTCCAAGGGTCACTGAGAGGCCCTGTTTGAAGACAACCTTTACTGGAAGTCACAGGCCTTAAGCTCAATAAAGAACAGAAACCTTGGTAACTTGGGGAAGATGTTTATAGAGAAGTGACATGACAAGATTTATGAGGGTCAGGAGGTTCTGACTGGCTGTTCGTGGTTTCGCTTCTGAGATATTGTTTTGGTTCAGTTGGACTGTGTTTTAGAATTAGAATTAGAACATTACAGCGCAGTACAGGCCCTTCGGCCCTTGATGTTGCGCCGACCATCTGACCTACACTATTCCATTTTCATCCATATGTCTATCCAATGACCACTTAAATGCCCTTAAAGTTGGCGAGTCTACTACTGTTGCAGGCAGGGCGTTCCACGCCCCTACTACTCTCTGCGTAAAGAAACTACCTCTGACATCTGTCCTATATCTTTCACCCCTCAACTTAAAGCTATGTCCCCTCGTGTTTGCCATCATCATCCGAGGAAAAAGACTCTCACTATCCACCCTATCTAACCCTCTGATTATCTTGTATGTCTCTATTAAGTCACCTCTCCTCCTCCTTCTCTCTAACGAAAACAACCCCAAGTCCCTCAGCCTTTCCTCGTAAGACCTTCCTTCCATGCCAGGCAACATCCTAGTAAATCTCCTCTGCACCCTTTCCATAGCTTCCACATCCTTCCTATAATGCGGTGACCAGAACTGCACGCAATACTCAAGGTGCGGCCTCACCAGAGTTTTGTACAGCTGCATCATGACCTCGTGGCTCCGAAACCCGATCCCCCTACTAATAAAAGCTAACACACCATATGCCTTCTTAACAGCCCTATTAACCTGGTTGCAACTTTCAGGGATTTATGTACCTGGACACCAAGATCTCTCTGCTCATCTACACTACCAAGAATCTTCCCATTAGCCCAGTACTCTGCATTGCTGTTACTCCTTCCAAAGTGAATCACCTCACACTTCTCCGCATTAAACTCCATTTGCCATCTCTCAGCCCAGCTCTGCAGCCTATCTATGTCCCTCTGTACCCTACAACACCCTTCGACACTATCCACAACTCCACCGACCTTCGTGTCATCCGCAAATTTACTAACCCACCCTTCTACACCCTCATCCAGGTCATTTATAAAAATGACAAACAGCAGTGGCCCCAAAACAGAACCTTGCGGTACACCACTAGTAACTAAACTCTAGGATGAACATTTGCCATCAACCACCAGCCTCTGTCTTCTTTCAGCTAGCCAATTTCTGATCCAAAGCTCTAAATCACCTTCAACCCCATACTTACGTATTTTCTGCAATAGCCTACCATGGGGAACCTTATCAAACGCCTTACTGAAATCCATATACACCACATCCACGGCTTTACCCTCATCCACCTGTTTGGTCACCTTCTCGAAAAACTCAATAAGGTTTGTGAGGCACGACCTACCCCTCACAAAACCGTGCTGACTATCGCAAACGAACTTATTCTTTTCAAGATGATTATAAATCCTATCTCTTATAACCTTTTCCAACATTTTACCCACAACCGAAGTAAGGCTCACAGGTCTATAATTACCAGGGCTGTCTCTACTCCCCTTCTTGAACAAGGGGACAACATTTGCTATCCTCCAGTCTTCCGGCACTACTCCTGTCGACAATGACGACATAAAGATCAACAACAACGGCTCTGCAATCTCCTCCCTGGCTTCCCAGAGAATCCTAGGATAAATCCCATCTGGCCCAGGGGACTTATCTATTTTCACTCTTTCCAAAATTGATAACACCTCCTCCTTGTGAATCTCAATCCCATCTAGCCCAGTAGGCTGTATCTCAGTAATCTCCTCGGCAACATTTTCTTTCTCTACTGTAAATACTGACGAAAAATATTCATTTAACGCTTCCCCTATCTCCTCTGATTCCGCACAAAACTTCCCACTACTATCCTTGATTGGCCCTGTTCTAACTCTTATCATTCTTTTATTCCTGATATACCTATAGAAAGCCTTAGGGTTTTCTTTGATCCTATCCGCCAGTGACTTCTCGTGTCCTCTCCTTGCTCTTCTTAGCCCTCCCTTTAGATCCTTCCTGGCTAGCTTGTAACTCTCAAGCGCCCTAACTGAGCCTTCACGTCTCATCCTAACATAAGCCGCCCTCTTCCTCTTGACAAGCACTTCAACTTCTTGAGAAAACCACGGCTCCCTCGCTCGACAACTTCCTCCCTGCCTGACAGGTACATACTTATCAAGGACACGCATTAGCTGCTCCTTGAATAAGCTCCACATTTCGTTTGTGCCTATCCCCTGCAGTTTCCTTCCCCATCCTACACATCCTAAATCTTGCCTAATCGCGTCATAATTTCCTTTCCCCCAGCTATAATTCTTGCCCTGCGGTATATACCTGTCCCTGCCCATCGCTAAGCATTGAAAAGCAATTGAAGATCAACCTGCCAAGAAAGAAACCACCAACTCATCTTTCCTGCACCTCTCTAAGAGACCCTGAGAGATCCAGTGTGTCAACTCCTCTTTCCTCCCAATTTGAAAAAACACTGCGAAACCAGAGTATAACAGCGGAAGCCCCTGATACCATATTTCTCCTGGAAAGCCTCCTGGGCTATTGCTCGACATCTCCAGAATGAACTGCTTCTGAAAAGATCCCAGTGACCCGTCACCGTATATCTGGACACCAGACCAAAAGGGACAACTGACATCCATCCATATCTTCTCATTTTTTCATCAAGAATTAGCAAGTATTTGGCCAAAGTTTTTTTTTGTAACAGATCTCTGCAGAGAGAATTTCGGCATTTTTTTCAGTGTGTGAGAGAATTTTGTGTGTGGGGTATTTTAAAAAGGGAACGTTCATATTTCAATCTGTGTGTGAATGCTTTGCTTCTTTACTGAATAAGTCTTGTTTTATGATAAACTGATAATTTTGTTGTTTTTTAAAAGAATGTGGTTGGTTTACTTTATTCTGGGCTAAAGAGTAGAGTATATGATTGACCTTATCGGTAACTGGGTAAACACTTTAAAATACATGTTGTGACCGGTGAAGAAGTGGGACTAGAAAAGACAGTGCATTCCTCCCACCTTGGTCATAACAGGGTAAACTGCGAAATCACTGACGTTCCAAAAACAATTGCCTTATCATGTTCCATTTCAAGTTTCATTTGTGCATTTTTCATTGAAGGTTTACTCAACAGTAAAGGTATCTCACTAGAGACTACATCAGTACTAATAAAATGGCTTACTCCAGCTATTTTACAAGGAATTACTACTCTCTTCAGTGACTTCAATGTGTTGTCATCACCAAACCTAAAGCTGGTAGTACTTTTATACTCCTTAACCTTCCATCAATCCTCACTACTGAGTGAATCCAGATAACATTGTAACCAATCTGTTTCACATACTGTCGACGTGCAAGCACTATCCAATACAGCATGGCTGAATGAATCTACAACTAACACATTCATCACAGGGCTAAAACTCCTTGTGACTAGTGCAATTCGTTCAGGTTCATCAGTATCTTCCTCTTCTGCCTCAGAATTCTCTGTGCCGTGTGTTATTTCGAGGACTTTGTCCCTCCACTTTGGGCAGTTAATTGCATAATGATACTTTCAGTCACACCTGAAGCACCTATTAACTGTTCCTTGGGCATTCCTGGGATTCATTCGCCTATGATTGCTGTTCCAATTCTGTTTTCCACTCTAATAGTCAAACCTGCTAAACGTGCTTTCATCCTCATTCCTCCTGTCTTTAACTCTTCCATTGTATTTATGCCTGCGTCCAGCATCTGGACCATTTCGAAATCCAGTAAGCATTGACTCCTCAATTCATTGGGTCACCACAGAATGCCCTGTTTGTTATACCAGAGTTGCAGGAAATGACTGCTTCCCCAGGAATTTCTTTAAGGCAGCAGATCTCTGATCTAACAGTCTTTTTCCAAGAACCGGATCCCAGTCAGAACCAAGAGCCTGCCCAGATGTGACACCATAGCACAATCTATCAACTTAAATGTTGCACTGAACCAGGGATCTCCAAATTGAATTTCCGCAATCTTCCTATACAGTCTGTTAACGTCTCTGATATATTCCTCTGTAAGATTTTTCTGTGTTTAGGTGGGATGTTGACTAGCTTTTGACTCACAAGGTACAAACTCTGGCTTCTTAAGATAGAGAGTTTAATAAGTACAGCACGAATATACAAGCAATACTTAACCAACGGCAGTAGCCATACAGCAGGATATAGGGTGTCCTCGGTCCTTGCCTTCTGAGCTACTGTAGCGCCGTCTTCTTTCTTGAGGTGTTCTGTTGACTGTAGGTCAGTGAATCAGTGCACACCTGCCATTTATGGCCCCCTCCGAGGGTTCCATCCTTCCATATTAGGAGGTTACAGTCCACCTTAACCGATATTACCCTACCCCCTGTACATTGTCTCCGAAGACAGCTTGATGGCCCAGTCATTGTCACACAATGGGAGATGTTTTCTGTCCCCATCAACATGAATAACCTCTGAATAACTTTAGTTGCATTACCATCTCATGGGGCCCACAAATCTATCTCTTATTGAGTTTGTCTCCACTGAAATGCAGAATGGGCAGTTATCAAGACATCCAGTCTCATAGCAAAGCTATTCCTGATTTTTTAAAATTATTTATTCATAGGATGTGGGCATCACTGGCTAGGCCAGCATTTATCGCCCACTGGAGGCAGTTAAAAGTCAACCACATTGCTGTGGGTCTGGAGTCACATTTAGGCCAGACCAGGTAAGGATGACAGATTTCCTTCCCTAAAGGGCATTAGTGAACCAGATGGGCTTTTATAACAGTCGACAATAGTTTCATGGTCACCATTAGACCAGCTTTTAATTCCAGATTTATGACTTGAATTCAAATTTCACCATCTACTGTGGTGGGATTCGAACCCATGTCCCCAAAACATTAGCCTAGGCATCTGGATTACTGGTCCAGTGACATTACCACTACACCATCATCTCCCCAGTAAACACTGTCTCCCACTATCTCCCCACTACAGTATGCAAATATACATTTCACATTTAACAACATGATTCTAGACACAAAATCCATAACTTAGTTCTAAACTAATACCTTGAGATATATAAAAAGTATAATTATTCCCAAGCATAACCACAACATCACTTAAAATCATTCCAATTTAAAACATAGCATCTCCTGTGAGTTTTATCAGACCATAACTTACATAGGTTCATCCAACAGATGTGGCAGAGGTTAACCCTTTAGTTCTTTCACCTCCATTAAATAATCATCTGTTTTCCGAAATCTATCAAAGTCTGACCATGCCTCATACACATTCAATAGATCATCTTTCTTATACATTTCATGCAAGAATTCTATCAGAAGATCCAAATCTTCATTGGTATCCAACTGACGAGCATCCAGTTCACAAAACACTTTACTTCTGATTTTACTTTTGGTAGGAAAGACAACACCAAAGCCATACCTTGTTTCCTCTTTGGTAGAAATGTAACCCGTGTCCACATATCCACTTCATTATTCCACTGGTCATATGGTTGAGACTCCGAGAACATCGGAGGGTAATCATACCGAGTTTTCAACCTTCCGCATTAGGCAACCATCCTCTGCTACCATGTTAAACTCCAGAAAGCTTGTTATGGATAGATACTGCTGGAGCATATCTTTACTCAGTTTCACATTTATTGTACAGTGTAAAAGGATTACAAACATGTATCTCCTCACTCAACCTCCACCAGTCTCAGTGTTTCCTTATATGTGCTCAATTGAGACGCCAGTTAACACCCTCCACCTGCATATAATGAGACAATTGATACATAATTAACAGAGGGAAGGATAAAAAAATCAAAAGGGGGAGTTAATGGAAAAAGTTGCACAATCCAGAAAGTGACCCAGAGGATGTTCAAAGAATCGGAGTAATTGACATTCTTTGAGGTAATTGTGTAACAGCAGACTGGTATTGAGGTTGTAGGCCACCTATTGGTAATATGCTATGGTGTCCAAACACCATTTGGTTGGAGATAGAGCCTAGGCTTGCAGTTGGCCTACAGCTGGATGTCATATCTATTGCAGAGAGCAACCCAGAGTTATTACCTTGTGACTGTCGCCACCCGTTGCAACCCAATGTCATCGTTTGCCTTCTCCCTTTTGAAGAAATTCAGTCGGCGGAAAGACTTCACCTTCTCCAGTTTTGGACTTTTCCTTTTGGGCTCTTGCAGGATTTGGTATGCCAGCTTATCCAAGATCCACTTGTGGTCCTGGGGGTCTTCTGGCCAGCGCATGTATTTCCTGCCCCGAATGTACGCTCTAATGGGCTGGTACTTCATCAGTTGGTAGTCCGGGAGCCTGCCAACAATCAACACAATCATCACATCCCTCAGTTCATGGAAAAGTCGACTCTGGGCAATATTGAAAGCTTCAACGCACCAACCATCCTTCAGGAACTCCCTGGTCACAATGCAGATAGTTTTCTTGCTGCACCAGATGGCATCACGTATGTTCATAATGTGATCCTCTCCGGGAATGAAGTCCCGGTCTTCAAAGCACAGCTGAAACCTGTTCTTGCCATCGAACTGGGAGTCCAAGTACTGAAGAAGTGAGTTCTTCACCCACTCGATGTCCTTACTGCTGAAGCACAAGTATGCATCAAACATGTAGTTCTTTCCTTCCAGATCAGCTTTCTGACCGTTCAGAATGCTGTTTGTTGTTCTTTTGTACCAGATGAAGAACAAGCCCCTGTAGTGATTGTAGAGAAGAACAGAAGTGATCATAATCAGTAAGACTGTAGTGAAGAAGACAAAGAGAGCAAATTGTATTGGCTCCACATTAACATCCTCATCACACCCATCAGCATTCAGATAAAGAAGAGGTGTCCCATGCAACTCTTCTGGAAACATACAGTATATTTCCATTAATGGTTCCATCAACTCCACTGAAGTGCCATTTAGCCATTCAACAAAGTCCCTGAGACTACAGTCACAGATGTATTGGTTTTGCCTCAAGTCTAGGTGACTCACAAAGCTGAAGACCTCCGGGTTGGGTGACACAAGGCGGTTTTTAGACAGGTCGAGAGTTTCAAGAGTGCTGGGAAACAGGCCAAGGCTGAGCTGGGACAGGGAGTTAGAAGATAAGTTGAGTCTCTTTAGAGAATTCAAACCTTTAAAAACATCTTGTGGCAGCTCAGTGAGATAGTTATGATCAAGGAGAAGGACAGTTAGGTTAGTCAGATTGTGGAACACCTCCCAGCACTGTTTAGATGCCCATATCAACTGGAGGAAATTATCTGAGAGGTCAAGGTGTATTAACTGGTTGTCTTTCGGAATGGTGTCAGTGTGAGTGGGAGTGCACATCGACACACGGTTGTTCCTCAACAAAAGATACTCCACGGCAGGGAGCTTCATGATCTCATAGAAAACATTGAGGTTGCTTAAAGCGTTGCTTGAGAAATCGAGAAAGGTGCTATTGTAAACTGCCTCCAGGCCATAAACTGTCTTGAGTCGATTGTGACCCACTAAGAAATATGCCAATTGTGGGAGGTGGTGAAACTCAGAAATAGAGGAGAGAGAATTGTCTCGAAGGTTCAATGTCTTCAGTTGATTGAGTCCATGAAATGCATTGTACTGAATGGCCCCAATATGGTTGTGCTGCAGGTCAATGAGCGAGACATTCCTCAGACCTTCAAAGGTTGATGAGTAGAGCTCCCCCAAAAGATTGAAAGAAAGATTTAACTGTTGAAGGGAACCAAGGCCGAAGAATGCGTTCTTTTCAATCTGATTGATTTTGTTCGAAGATAATGTTAGAAACAGCAAGGAGGTCAAGTGTGAAAATACATGAGGTTTCAGGGAGAAAATGAATGTATGGGATATGTCCAGAACCATCATGGAACTTTCAACAAGACCAGAAAATGTCTGATTGCTTGGATCCTCTATATTGTCAAAACCAAACGATCTACCAATGGCTAGGAACTGCATTTTCATGTGGATAATAACTGTTCCCCTTAAGGCTAAAAACATCTTCTCCAGCTGTTGGGTGCTGAGGCTGGTTGATGAAATGTCCAAAGTGTGAAGCATTATGCCCTGGAAAGGATTGCCACATTGTTCCCAGTTAAAGGTTTTATCTCCATACAAGTATCTGTTTGAGGAGATGTCAAATGTTTTGAAAAGCCTCTGTCGAACATTGTACAGATCCCCCTGACAAATCTGGCGAATCCGATTTGCCTTAAAATTAACATTTACCAATGCCCATAGATTGTAAAATGTCGGATCTGGCCTGATATGTTCTATCTTGTTTCCTTCAAGAATGAGGGTGTGTAGTGAGATTAAATCTTTAAAATACCCTTGTTGTAGAACTGAGTCATTAAGACCATTGTAATCCAGAAGCAGGACCTGCAGGTTTCCTAGCCCAGAAAATGCCTTCAAGTCCAGCTCTAGTTCTTTGTTTCCTCCCAGGTCCAGAGATGTCAGATTGGGCAAATTCCTAAATGCTCCTGGTCCAACACGCAATGGTAACTTCGACTGCAACCCAACTGAGAGGATTTGTAGCTGACCTAGCCAAGAAAATGATGTCTCCTCAATAAGCCTGATGCTGTTCCAATTTAAGTTGAGGTGGACGATGTCTATTGGTACTTGTGGGATCTCAGTAAAATGGCAACTCTGACAGTCCAAGTAGTTCTGATACCTGGAACATGTGTTGACGAAAGGTTGTTGCTGAGCTATAGCGAAGGCTGCTCCGAGGAAGCACAGAGAGAAGTGTAGCATCATGATGTCCTATTGAAAAGAGGTGAATTATTTATTGTTGTTTGCTGAAGAAATCACTGAATCTTCATATCTAACTGGATCCAGGACGAACTGCACATAATAACCCAGTGATTTGTCCATCAGTGACTTTGTCTATCCTGATCATAGAAGCATAAAATGATACAGCACAGAAGTAGACCATTCAGCCCATTGTCCCTGTACTAGCTCTTTGAACTATCCAATTAGTCCCATTCCCTTGCTTTTTCCTCAACCTTGCAATTTTCCCCTTTCAAGTACTTATTCAATTCCTTTTTGAACGTTACTATTGAAACTGCTTCCAGCAACCTTTCAGGCAGTGCATTCCAGAATACACCAAGTCACTGTGTAAAACATCTATTTCCTCATGTCTTCTCCGGTTCTTTTGCCAATCTATGTCTTCTAGTTACCAACCCTTTTGCACTCTCTCTAAGGCCTTGACATCCTTCAAAAAGTGTGCTTCTCAGAATTGAACACAATACTACAGCTGAGGCCTAACCAGTGATTTATAAAGGTTAGGAACATAGGAATAGGAGGAGGCCATTGAGCTGCTCGAGCCTGTTCCACCATTCAATGAGATTATGACTGATCTGTGAACTAACTCCATGTACTAGCCTTTGTTGCATATCCCTTAATACCTTTGGCAAACATAAAACTATCAATCTCAGTTTTAAAATCAACAATTTATCTAGCATCAATTGCCATTTGCAGAAGAGAGTTCCAAACTTGTACCACCCTTTACTAGAAGAACTGTTTCCTAATTTCACTCCTGAAAGATTGAGCTCCAATTTTTAGACTACCGTCATGTAGGCCCCCACCTGCCAAGAATGAGACACATTAATTTTGTCATGAACATTAATTTTGAACTGTTGCTGGAGCGAGGAAATGACTTGGTAAACAGAACAGGCGTGGCTGGAAAAAAACATTTACATACTAACAATGGTGCTTGTGTAGACAAAGGGCCATTCCCTGACACATTCAACCCACAATGGATTTTGATCACCGGACAGTGAGAGGTGGGGAAGAGCATTCCAGTCCCTACTGGGGTCATGCAATCCACAGGGGCCGGGACTGGTTGGAGCAGCTGGTCACATGACTAACTGGCTGTTCCAGGGTTTTTGAAATGAGCCACAGAGAGTTTGAACTCAGAAAGACTGTTTGCTCCTGTACTGAGAAGATCTCTCCTGTCTGCTCCCATCTCTTCCAAATTCCCTAGATTCGGGGAAGGTTCTAATAGATTGGAAAATAGCCAATGTAACTCCTTTATTCAAAAAGGAAGGGAGACAGAAAGCAGGAAACTACAGGCCAGTTAGCTTAAGATCTGTCTTGGGGAAAATGTTAGAATCTATTATTAAAGATGTTATAGCAGGGCACTTAGAAAAATTCAAGGTAATCAGACAGAGTCAACCATGGTTTTGAATAAGGGAAATCATGCTGAACCAATTTATTGGAGTTCTTTGAAGAAGTAACATGTGCTGTGGATAAATGGGAACCAGTGGATGTATTGTACTGAGATTTCCAGAAGGCATTTGAAAAGGTGCCACATCAAAGGTTATTGCAGAAAATAAAAGCTCACAGTGTAGGGGCTAACCTATTGGCATGGATAGAAGATTGGCTAGCTAACAGGAAAGAGAGTAGGCATAAATGGGTCATTTTCTGGTTGGCAAGTTGTAATGGATGGTGTGCTACAGGGATCAGTGCTGGTGCCTCAATGTTTTACAATTTATATAAATGACTTGGATGAAGGGACCGAAGGTATGGTTGCTAAATTTGCTGATGACACAAGGTTAGGTAGGAAAGTAAGTTGTGAAGAGGACATAAGGAAGCTACAAAGGGATATACTTAGGTTAAGTGAGTGGACAAAGACCTGACAAATGGGGTATAATGTGGGAAAATGTGAAATTGTCTGTTTTGTCAGGAAGAATAAAAAAGAAGCATATTATCTAACTGGTAAGAGATTGCAGAGCTCTGAGATGCAGAGCAATCTGGGTGTCCTAGTGCATGAATCACAAAAGGTTATGTCATGGTCCTGTAGTTTTGTTCTGGGAATATATGGTTTGCCTTTAAGGCTTGCAAAGGATCAGTATTGTTTTAAGAACCAGCAAGCCTCAGGAGTTATAGGAAGGTGCATTTTGATTGCCTTAGAAACAGCAATTTGGAGATTGCGATTCAAAGGGTGCATTCTCGTTACCATAGATATAGCCACTGGGAGTGAGTATTAAGCAATACATTTGTTACAATTCAATTTTGAACTGGCTTTTTAGTTGAGGACAGTTTGTTCTAACTGAACACAGACACAGAGGACACACAGACAGCTGTGATGACAGCACCTGCAAAAAGAGCTCACAACCATTTAAACTGAAGGAAGAGGATTTTAGTTTGTTTAATTATTATCTCTCAAAACTCAAAGAAAAAGTCAAGCCAAAACAGAGATCTCTGGTAATTTAAATTAAAGAAAGGGAAGTTAGACTGTGACAATCTTTAATCCCTCAAAAACTCTAAAGTCAGCTTGATTCTATTGTAAGTGTTTGCAAGTCATTAATTGTTGAAATTCGCTGGAGAAGGAAAGCATCACCTACTGCTGAAGTTAGACTACAGACTGTTCTACTGTCAAAGAACCTTTTTTCCTGCATCAGACGACTGTGAGGACTTCAAACAACATTCCGTGAGGACTTCAAGGAACATTCTGTGAGGACTTCAAGCTCCATTGGATTGTGAATCTTCAAGGGCTCTAATTTTTTCTGTTTTTTAATGTTGTTTATATCTTCATAGTGTTTAAGAATTTAGTTCTTCTAATTAAAGAGTTAATTTGTTGATTGAAAGACACCTGGTTTGGTTAGCTTCATTCGGGGGTTAATAGATGGTACAATTTGGCTGGGTCTTTCTTTAATTTGGAAAGTTTAAAATAATATGTTAGGCGATCTGTGGAGTGACGGGATTGAATTATCAGTGTGTTTCTCCCACCACAATCAGAATCGTATATTTTGATTGGGGGCATTGACTGGAATGGTCAGTGGTAACAGTTAGTATGCAGGTACAGAACATAATTAGGAAAGCTAATAGAATGTTATCGTTTATTGCGAGGGGAATTGAATACAAAAGTAGGGACATTACGCTTCAGTTATACAGGGCATTGGTGAGACCATATCTGGAGTACTGTTTACAGTATTGGTCTCCTTATTTAAGGAAGGATGTAGATGCATTGGAAGCGCTTCAGATAAGATTTACTAGACTAATACCTGGAATGGGTGGGCTGTCTTACGAGGAAAGATTGGACAGGCTAGGCTTGTATCCGCTGGAGTTCAGAACAGTAAGAGACAACTTGATTGAAACATAAAATCCTGAGGGGTCTTCACAGGGTGGATGTAGAAAGGATGTTTCCTCCTGTGGGAGAATCTAGAACTAGGGGTCACTGTTTAAAAATAAGGGGTCACACATTTAAGACAGATGAGGAGAAATTTTTTTTCTCTCAGAGGGACCTGAGTCTTTGGAATGCCGTTGCTCAAAAGGCGGTGGAAGAAGCGTCTTTGAATAATTTTAAGACAGATTTAGATAGATTCTTGATAAGTAAGGGGGTGGAAGGTTATTGGGGGTAGGCGGGAATGTGGAGTTGAGGTTACAATCAGATCAGCCATGATCTTGTTGAATGGTCGAGCAACTGTTGCCTACTCCTGCTCCTAATTCATATGTTCATAGGCTAATATGCCTAAAACTTTGATCAAATCACCTCTTCACTTTCTAAATTTCAGAGAATATAATCCAAGTTTGTGTAATCGCTCCTCATCGCTTAATCTTTGGAGTCCAGGTGTCATCTAGTAAGTCCATGCTGCACTATCTCCAAGACAATATATCCTTCCTAAGGTGTGATGCCCAGAACTGTTCACAATACTGCAGGTGTGGTCTAACCAGGGCTTTGTATAGCTGAAGCAGAACTTCCACCACTGTATATTCTATCCCTCTAAATATAAAGGCCAGTATTTTCTGTACATGTTCATGATATTTTGATCATCTTTATACTTAGAACCCCAAGTCTCCCTGGCCCTCTGAAATAAAAACATAAAGTACTGGAAATACACAGCAGGTCAGGCAACATCTGTGGAGAAAGAAGCAGAGTTAACGTTACAGGTCTGTGACCTTTCATCAGAACTGGCAAAGGTTAGAAATGCAATAGGTTTTATGCAAGTGAAGGGGGTTGGGGGGGTGGGGTGGTGGTGGTGGTGGAAGAGAACAAAAGTGAAGGTGTGTGAAAGGGCAGAGGGCAGGAGAGATTAAATGACAAAGATGTCCTGGTACAAAGGCAAAGGGAGTGCTAATAGTTATGGTGAGAGGCGAAGGATTAGTCCAGAAAAAGTGTTAATGGCAGAATAATTAACACCTCTGTCCAAAAGCACAAATATGAAAAACCAAGTTTAAGGCAGGCAAATGGTTACAAAAATAATAAAATAAAATAATAAAAAAAAGGTCAGTCGTGCTCTGAAATTGTTGAACTCATTGTCGAGTCTGGAAGGCTGTAAAGTGCCTAACCAGAAGAGGAGGTGCTGTTCATCAAGCTTGCATTGATGTTCACTGGAACACTGCAGCAGACCAAGGACAGAAATGTGGGCATGAAAGCAGGGTAGTGAATTAAAACAGCAAGCAACCAGAAGCTCAGGGTCATGCTTTCGGACTGAGCGGAGGTGTTCCGCAAAGCGGTCACCCAATCTGCGTTTGGTCACCCCAGTGTAGCGGTGACCGTATTGTGAGCAGTAAGTACAGTATACTAAATTGAAAGAAGTAGAAGTAAATCGCTGCTTCACCTGAAAGAAGTGTTTGGGGCCTTGGATGGTGAGGAGAGAGGAGGTAAAAGGGCAGGTATTACACCTCCTGTGATTGCATGGGAAAGTGCCGTGGGAAGGGGACGAGGTGTCGGGGTTGATAGAGGAGTGGACCAGGGTGTCGCAGAGGGAACGATTTGTTTGGAATGTTGACGGGGAGGGGAGTGGAAGATGTGTTTGGTGGTGGCTGGAGGTGGCGGAAATGACACTTCATTTTTAGGTATGCCTGGTGCTGCTCCTGGCATGCCATCCTGCACTCTTCATTGAAGAGTGGTTGGTCCCCCAGCTTGATGGTAATGGCAGAATGGGAAATATGCTGGGCCATGAGGTTACAGATTGTGGTTGAGTACAATTCTGCTGCTGTTGATGGCCCATTGCACCTCATGGATGCCCAGTTTTGCATTGTGAGATCTGTTCAAAATCTATCCCATTTAGCATGGCGGTAGTGCCACATAACACGATGGAAGGTATCCTCAATGTAAAGATGGGACTTTGGTTCCACATGGGCTGTGTGGTGGTCACTCCTACCAATACTGCCATGGACAGATGCCTCTGCGACTGGCAGACTGGTGAGGATGACAATGGACCAAAGTGAACTTTTATGGTCTTGTTCTTATATCACTGACCTGAACCTTGGCTGATTTTTTCCCCCTCCCTTAGGAACGCTGAGGCCTAATTGGGCATCTGGTCACTGGAAAAGAGGTGATCTGATTGTCATTTTTAGGATTCTAAAGGAACCAGATAATGTAGATAATGAAGTGCTGTTTCACTTTGTTCAGAACAGTAGAACCAGAGGAAACAAGTGTGGTAAATTCAGAAACAATATTTCAGAGAGTGGTCAATCTATGGAACAGACTCACTAGGGAGATGGTGGAAGCAGATACTGTTGCTTCATTCAAATGCAAATGAGATCGATTTCTTTCAGAAGCTAACATTTTGGGTTATAGTATATGAGGAATTTGAGAAATGACTTGTGGTGAGTGCTTAGGAGGAACAGCTAACTTGGAACAATGGTCCCCAAAGCTCTCCACCACTGGAGGTTTTCCTCAACACATGTCTGGGTCTCTCGTAGACTTTTTTTTATTCATTCATGGGATATGGGTGGCACTGGGTAGGCCAGAATTTTTGCTCATCCCTAATTTCCCTTAAGAAGGTGGTGTGGTGACCTGCCTTCTTGATCCATTGCAGTCCATGTGCTGTTAGAGGCAGAGTCCCATGATTTTGACCCAGCGACAGTGAGGGAACGGCGATATAGTTCCATGTCAAGATGGTGTGTGGCTTGGAGGGGAACTTGCAGGTGGCGGTGTTCCCATGCGTCCGCTGCCCTTATTCTTCTGGGTGGTAGAGGTTTGGAAGGTACTGTGAAAGGCGGCTTGGCAAGTTGTTACAGTGCATCTTGTATATGGTACACACTGCTGTCACTGTGCCCTGGTGGAGATAGTGAATGTTTAAGGAGGTGGATGGGGTGCTGATCAAGCAGGCTGCTTTGTCCTGGATGGTGTTGAGCTTCTTGAGTGTTGTTGGAATTGCACCTATTCAGACAAGTAGAGAGTATGCCATCACATTCCTGATTTATGCCTTTTGGATGGTGGACAGGCTTTGGGGAGTTAGGAGATGAGTTACTCGCCGCAGGATTCCTAGCCTCTGACCTGCTCCTGTAGCTACGGTATTTATATGGCTGCTCCAGTTCAGATTTTGGTCAATGTTGCTAGTAGGCAATTTAGCGATGGTCATGCCATTGAATGTAGAGGGGAAATGGTTAGATTCTCTCTTGTTGGAGATGGTCATTGCCTGGCACTTGTGTATCACAAATGTTACTTGCCACTTATCAGCCCAAACCTGATTGTTGTCCACGTCTTGCTAACGTGGGCACGGACTGCTTCAGTATCTGAGGAGTTGCGAATGGTGCTGAACGTTGTGCAATCATCAGCAAACATCCCCACTTCTGACCTTATGATGGAGGGAAGGTCATTGATGAAGCAGCTGAAGATGGTTAGGCCTAGGACACTACCCTGAGGAACACAAAGAACAGTACAGCACAGGAACAGGCCATTCGGCCCTCCAAGCCTGCGCCGATCTTGATGCCTGCCTAAACTAAAACCTTCTGCACTTCCAGGGACCGTATCCCTCTATTCCCATCCTATTCATGTATTTGTCAAGATGCCTCTTAAACGTCGCTATCGTACCTGCTTCCACCACCTCCTCCGGCAGCAAGTTCCAGGCACTCACCACCCTCTGTGTAAAGAACTTGCCTCGCACATCCCCTCTAAACTTTGCCCTTCATACCTGAAACCTATGTCCCCTAGTAACTGACTCTTCCACCCTGGGAAAAAGCTTCTGACTATCCACTCTGTCCATGCCACTCATAACTTTGTAAACCTCTATCATGTCACCCCTCCACCTCCGTTGTTCCAGTTAAAACAATCCGACTTTATCCAACCTCTCCTCATAGCTAATGCCCTCCAGACCAGGCAACATCCTGGTAAACCTCTTCTGTACCCTCTCCAAGGGTACTCCTGCAGTGATGTCCTGGAGCTCAGATGATTCACCTCGAACCACAGCCATCTTCCTTTGATTGATAGAGATTGATTGCAATGATAAGTCAACAACTTACAAAATTGGACACAAAATTGGCTAAGAGACAGAAAACAGAGAGTCATGATGAACTGTTTTTCACATTGGAGGGAAGCATACAATGGTGTTTCCCAGAGGTCAGGATTGGGAGCACTGCTCTTTTTGATCTATATTAATGACTTGGACGTGGGTGTACAGGGCATAATTTCAAAGAGGGCAATACGGAGAATAGAAACAGACTTCAGGAAGCCAGACAGATGGATGAAATGGGCAGACAGGTGGCAGATACAATTTAATACAGCCAAGTGCAAAGTGATATATTTTGTAAGAAGAATGAGGACAGGCAATAGAAACTAAATAGTAGCATTCTAAAGAGGGTATATGTACAAATCTTTGAAAGTGGCAGGCCAAGTTGAAAAGGCTGTTGAGAAAGCATACGGAATCCTCGGCTTTATCAACAGGGGCACAGAGTACAAGAGCAAGGAAGTAAAGCTTAACTTTTATAAAACACTGATTAAGCCTCAATGTTTTGGAACATTGCGTCCAATTCTGACCATACTTTAGGAAGGTTGTGAAAGCTTTAGCGAGAGTGCAGAAGATGTACTAAAATAGTACCTGGGATGTCTCTTTGGCCTCCTTATCTCGAGAGACAATGGATAAGTGCCTGGAGGTGGTCAGTGGTTTGTGAAGCAGCGCCTGGAGTGGCTATAAAGGCCAATTCTAGAGTGACAGGCTCTTCCACAGGTGCTGCAGAGAAATTTGTTTGTCGGGGCTGTTACACAGTTGGCTCTCCCCTTGCGCCTCTGTCTTTTTTCCTGCCAACTACTAAGTCTCTTCGACTCGCCACACTTTAGCCCCGTCTTTATGGCTGCCTGCCAGCTCTGGCGAACGCTGGCAACTGACTCCCACGATTTGTGTCACAGGACTTCATGTCACGTTTGCAGACGTCTTTAAAGCGGAGACATGGACGGGCGGTGGGTCTGATACCAGTGGCGAGCTCGCTGGACAATGTGTCTTTGGGGATCCTGCCATCTTCCATGCGGCTCACATGGCCAAGCCATCTCAAGCGCCGCTGACTCAGTAGTATGTATAAGCTGGGGATGTTGGCCACCTCGAGGACTTCTGTGTTGGAGATACGGTCCTGCCACCTGATGCCAAGTATTCTCCTGGGATGTAGGACTTAAATTATGTGGAGAGGCTGGGGGTTCTCCTTAGATCAGAGAAGATTAAGAGGAAATTGGATGGAAGTGTCCAAAATCATGAATGGTTTTGATAGAGTAAATAGGAGAACCTGTTTCCAGTGGCAGAAGGGTTTGCAATCAGGGGACACAGATTGGCAAAAGAACCAGAGGCAACTTGAGGATTTTTTTTTACGCAGCAAGTTATGAGGATCTGGAGTGCGCTGCCTGAAAGGGTAGTGGAAGTAGATTCAATAATTACTTTCACAAGGGTGTTGGATAAATACTTGAAGGGGAAAGATTTATAGGACTATGGGGGAAGAGTGCAGGGCGGCACAGTGGCGCAGTGGTTAGCACCGCACCCTCACAGCACCAGCGACCCGGGTTCAGTTCTGGGTGTGAGAATAAGAAATACTGAAATGTTGTTTCTACAGCTTGTGGAAAGTTACCAAGAAGTCATTTGTGCACAACATAATGAAATCACTGAAAAAGAGAACTGATAAGGATATGTCAGTGGAGACCTTAAGACAGTACATCACTGACAAAGAGAACTGATAAGGGTATGTGGAGACCTTAAGACAATACATCACTGACAAAGAGAATTGATAAGGGTATGTAAGTGGAGACCTTGGGACAGTACATCACTTAAAAATTGTGCTTAGGCAGATAACAGAGAAACAGCAAGAGTTAGAACAACGGATGTAGTGAATAAGAAACTGCCCCACTAAGATAAAGGCTGACAGCTGCAAGTTAAAACACATAATGGAGAGCCAAATAAGGTAAAACAAAAACAAGAGTTAGGGGCTAGAAAGTTAGAGTAGGGGGAGAAGTAAACAGAGGAGGAGACTGTAGCAACCATAGGATAGGTTAGTGTCATAATACGTTATAACCAATAATGTAAAATAAAGGCGTGGACAAATGGATTTGTATTGTATAAACATGAACTGAATATGTTGATCGGTGTGCCTGCTTGTAGGACACCCGATCTTGCAAGAACGTTAAATAGACTTACTTCTTCAGAGTTTGACTTGGTGTAAATTATTATTAAGTGGGCTACGTTTCTCACATGGGTACTGCCTGTGCGGAGTTTGCAAGTCCTCCCTGTGACCGTGTGGGTTTCCGCCGGGTGCTCCGGTTTGCTCCCACAGCCAAAGACTTGCAGGTTGATAGGGAAATTGGCCATTGTAAATTGCCCATAAGTGTAGGTAGGTGGTAGGAGAATGGTGGGGGTGTAATAGGGAATATGGGATTAATGTAGGATTAGTATAAATGGGTTGGTTGGCACAGACTCGGTGGGTCGAAGGGCCTGTTTCAGTGCTGTATGTCTAAATAAAATTTAAAAAAATAAAAATAAATCTTTCGCTGAGACATTAAACATTGTTGTTTGTGTATCTTGTTGTGCATGACTTCATTGCCACATTTCCCTGCATTGCAACTACAACTACACTTCAAAAGTACTTTGGTGCTTGTAAAATGCATTGGGATGCCCTGTAGTCTTTCTGTCGCAGGAAGATAATTTGCAAGCGATGCGATAATTTCTCAAAGTCGTGGCCTTTAATACAGACCAAAAATCGGTCCATGTATTGGACAAAGAGAAAAAAAACAAAGAGTATCCCATTAACATCCACCACAGAAGGGCAGAATGATCACACAAAGCAATCACCAGCTGTAACTCACAGAAAACCACTGCTGAGTTCAAGGAAAGGTCGAGCTCCGTCCAAAGTACAGAGACACTGGATTCCCACCACAAGGAGGAGCAGGCAAACTGAGCTAAAAACTTTAGCGAGACCTCCTGAGGAATAAATCTAGGAAAATCAGTTTGTGAAAAAACAGTGTAAAGAGGAGTGTGATATCAGTGAGAATCCCAGTGTAAAGGGGAGTGTGATATCAGTGAGAATCCCAGTGTAAAGGGAGGCGTGATATCAGTGTGAATCCCAGTATAAAGAGGAGTGTGATATCAGTGAGAATCCCAGTATAAAGGGGAGTGTGATATCAGTGAGAAACCCAGTGTAAAGGGGAGTGATATCAGTGAGAATCCCAGTGTAAAGGGAGTCGTGATATCAGTCAGAATCCCAGTATAAAAAGGAGTGTGATATCAGTGAGAATCCCAGTATAAAGAGGAATGTGATGTCAGTGAGAATCCCAGTGTAAAGGGAGGCGTGATATCAGTGCGAATCCCAGCATAAAGGGGAGTGTGATATCAGTGAAAATCCCAGTGTAAAGGGGAGTGTGATATCAATGAGAATCCCAGTGTAAAGGGAGGCGTGATATCAGTGAGAATCCCAGTATAAAGAGGAGTGTGATATCAGTGAGAATCCCAGTATAAAGGGGAGTGTGATATCAGTGAGAAACCCAGTGTAAAGGGGAGTGTGATATCAGTGAGAATCCCAGTGTAAAGGGAGGCGTGATATCAGTGAGAATCCCAGTATAAAGAGGAGTGTGATATCAGTGAGAATCCCAGGGAAAGGGGGAGAGTGATATCAGTGAGAATCCCAGGGAAAGGGGGAGAGTGATATCAGTGAGAATCCCAGGGAAAAGGGGAGAGTGATATCAGAGGATCACAGTGTAAGGGGAGAGTGATATCAGTGAGAATCCCAGGGAAAGGGGGAGAGAGATATCAGTGAGAATCCCAGTGTAAGGGGGAGTGTGATATCAGTGAGAGTCCCAGTGTAAGGGGCAGTCTGATATCAGTGAGAATCCCAGTGTAAGGGGGAGTGTGATATCAGTGAGAGTCCCAGTGTAAGGGGGAGTGTGATATCAGTGAGAGTCCCAGAGTAAGGGGGAGTGTGATATCAGTGAGAATCCCAGTGTAAGGGGGAGTGTGATGTCAGTGAGAATCCCAGTGTAAGGGGGAGTGTGATATCAGCGAGAATCCCAGTGTAAGGGGGAGTGTGATATCAGCGAGAATCCCAGTGTAACGGGGAGAGTGATATCAGTGAGAATCCCAGTGTAAGGGGAGTGTGATATCAGTGAGAATCCCAGTGCAAGGGGGAGTGTGATATCAGTGAGAATCCCAGTGTAAGGGGGAGTGTGATATCAGTGAGAATCCCAGTGGAAGGGGGAGTGTGAGCTCTGTGAGAATCCCAGTGTAAGGGGGAGTGTGATATCAGTGAGAATCACAGTGCAAAGGAGAGTGTGATATCAGTGAGAATCACAGTGTAAAGGAGAGTGTGATATCAGTGAGAATCCCAATGTAAGGGAGAGAGTGATATCAGTGAGAATCCCAATGTAAGGGAGAGTGTGATATCAGTGAGAATCACAGTGTAAGGGGGAGTGTGATATCAGTGAGAATCCCAGTGTAAGGGGAGTGTGATATCAGTGAGACTTCCAGTGTAATAGGGAGTGTGATATCAGTGAGAATCCCAGATGTAAGGGGGAGTGTGAGCCCTGTGAGAATCCCAGTGTAAGGGGGAGTGTGATATCAGTGAGAATCACAGTGTAAGGGGCAGTGTGATATCAGTGTGAATCCCAGTCTAAGGGGGAGTGTGATATCAGTGAGAATACCAGTGTAAGGGGCAGTGTGATATCAGTGAGAATCCCAGTCTAAGGGGCAGTGTGATATCAGTGAGAATCCCAGTGTAAGGGGGAGTGTGATATCAGTGAGAATCCCAGTGTAACGGGGAGAGTGATATCAGTGAGAATCCCAGTGTAAGGGCGAGTGTGATATCAGTGAGAATCCCAGTCTAAGGGGGAGTGTGATATCAGTGAGAATCCCAGTGTAAGGGGCAGTGTGATATCAGTGACAATCACATTGTAAGGGGCAGTGTGATATCAGTGAGAATCCCAGTGTCAGGGGGAGTGTGATATCAGTGAGAATCACAGTGTAAGGGGCAGTGTGATATCAGTGTGAATCCCAGTCTAAGGGGGAGTGTGATATCAGTGAGAATCCCAGTGTAAGGGGCAGTGTGATATCAGTGAGAAACACATTGTAAGGGGCAGTGTGATATCAGTGTGAATCCCAGTCTAAGGGGGAGTGTGATATCAGTGAGAATCCCAGTGTAAGGAGCAGTGTGATATCAGTGAGAATCCCAGTGTAAGGGGGAGTGTGATATCAGTGAGAATCCCAGTGTAAGGGGGAGTGTGATATCAGTGAGAATCCCAGTGTAAGGGGGAGTGTGATATCAGTGAGAGTCCCAGTGTAAGGGGGAGTGTGATATCAGTGAGAATCCCAGTGTAAGGGGCAGTGTGATATCAGTGAGAATCCCAGTATAACGAGAGTGTGATATCAGTGAGAATCCCAGTGTAAGGGGGAGTGTGATATCAGTGAGAGTCCCAGTGTAAGGGGGAGTGTGATATCAGTGAGAGTCCCAGAGTAAGGGGGAGTGTGATATCAGTGAGAATCCCAGTGTAAGGGGGAGTGTGATGTCAGTGAGAATCCCAGTGTAAGGGGGAGTGTGATATCAGCGAGAATCCCAGTGTAAGGGGGAGTGTGATATCAGCGAGAATCCCAGTGTAACGGGGAGAGTGATATCAGTGAGAATCCCAGTGTAAGGGGAGTGTGATATCAGTGAGAATCCCAGTGCAAGGGGGAGTGTGATATCAGTGAGAATCCCAGTGTAAGGGGGAGTGTGATATCAGTGAGAATCCCAGTGGAAGGGGGAGTGTGAGCTCTGTGAGAATCCCAGTGTAAGGGGGAGTGTGATATCAGTGAGAATCACAGTGCAAAGGAGAGTGTGATATCAGTGAGAATCACAGTGTAAAGGAGAGTGTGATATCAGTGAGAATCCCAATGTAAGGGAGAGAGTGATATCAGTGAGAATCCCAATGTAAGGGAGAGTGTGATATCAGTGAGAATCACAGTGTAAGGGGGAGTGTGATATCAGTGAGAATCCCAGTGTAAGGGGAGTGTGATATCAGTGAGACATCCAGTGTAATAGGGAGTGTGATATCAGTGAGAATCCCAGATGTAAGGGGGAGTGTGAGCCCTGTGAGAATCCCAGTGTAAGGGGGAGTGTGATATCAGTGAGAATCACAGTGTAAGGGGCAGTGTGATATCAGTGTGAATCCCAGTCTAAGGGGGAGTGTGATATCAGTGAGAATACCAGTGTAAGGGGCAGTGTGATATCAGTGAGAATCCCAGTCTAAGGGGCAGTGTGATATCAGTGAGAATCCCAGTGTAAGGGGGAGTGTGATATCAGTGAGAATCCCAGTGTAACGGGGAGAGTGATATCAGTGAGAATCCCAGTGTAAGGGCGAGTGTGATATCAGTGAGAATCCCAGTCTAAGGGGGAGTGTGATATCAGTGAGAATCCCAGTGTAAGGGGCAGTGTGATATCAGTGACAATCACATTGTAAGGGGCAGTGTGATATCAGTGAGAATCCCAGTGTCAGGGGGAGTGTGATATCAGTGAGAATCACAGTGTAAGGGGCAGTGTGATATCAGTGTGAATCACAGTCTAAGGGGGAGTGTGATATCAGTGAGAATCCCAGTGTAAGGGGCAGTGTGATATCAGTGAGAAACACATTGTAAGGGGCAGTGTGATATCAGTGTGAATCCAAGTCTAAGGGGGAGTGTGATATCAGTGAGAATCCCAGTGTAAGGAGCAGTGTGATATCAGTGAGAATCCCAGTGTAAGGGGGAGTGTGATATCAGTGAGAATCCCAGTGTAAGGGGGAGTGTGATATCAGTGAGAATCCCAGTGTAAGGGGGAGTGTGATATCAGTGAGAGTCCCAGTGTAAGGGGGAGTGTGATATCAGTGAGAATCCCAGTGTAAGGGGCAGTGTGATATCAGTGAGAATCCCAGTATAACGAGAGTGTGAGATCAGTGAGAATCCCAGTATAAGGGGAGTGTAATATCAGTGAGAGTCCCAGTGTAAGGGGGAGTGTGATATCAGTGAGAATCCCAGTGCAAGGGGCAGTGTGATATCAGTGTGAATCCCAGTCTAAGGGGGAGTGTGATATCAGTGAGAATCCAGGTGTAAGGGGCAGTGTGATATCAGTGAGAATCAGATTGTAAGGGGCAGTGTGATATCAGTGTGAATCCCAGTGTAAGGGGGAGTGTGATATCAGTGACAGTCCCAGTGTAAGGGGGAGTGTGATATCAGTGAGAATCCCAGTGTAAGGGGGAGTGTGATATCAGTGAGAATCCCAGTGTAAGGGGGAGTGTGAAATCAGTGAGAATCCCAGTGTAACGGAGAGAGTGATATCAGTGAGAATCCCAGTGTAAGGGGAGTGTGATATCAGTGAGAATTCCAGTGTAAGAGGGAGTGTGATATCAGTCAGAATCCCAGATGTAAGGGGGAGTGTGAGCCCTGTGAGAATCCCAGTCTAAGGGGGAGTGTGAAATCAGTGAGAATCCCAGTGTAACAGAGAGAGTGATATCAGTGAGAATCCCAGTGTAAGGGGGAGTGTGATATCAGTGAGAGTCCCAGTGTAAGGGGGAATGTGATATCAGTGAGAATCCCAGTGTAAGGGGGAGTGTGATATCAGTGAGAATCCCAGTGTAAGGGGCAGTGTGATATCAGTGACAATCACATTGTAAGGGGCAGTGTGATATCAGTGAGAATCCCAGTGTCAGGGGGAGTGTGATATCAGTGAGAATCACAGTGTAAGGGGCAGTGTGATATCAGTGTGAATCCCAGTCTAAGGGGGAGTGTGATATCAGTGAGAATCCCAGTGTAAGGGGCAGTGTGATATCAGTGAGAGTCCCAGTGTAAGGAGGAGTGTGATATCAGTGAGAATCACAGTGTAAGGGGCAGTGTGATATCAGTGTGAATCCCAGTCTAAGGGGGAGTGTGATATCAGTGAGAATCCCAGTGTAAGGGGCAGTGTGATATCAGTGAGAGTCCCAGTGTAAGGAGGAGTGTGATATCAGTGAGAATCCCAGTGTAAGGGGGAGTGTGATATTAGTGAGAATCCCAGTGTAAGGGGGAGTGTGATATCAGTGAGAATCCCAGTGTAAGGGGGAGTGTGATATCAGTGAGAGTCCCAGTGTAAGGGGGAGTGTGATATCAGTGAGAATCCCAGTGTAAGGGGCAGTGTGATATCAGTGAGAATCCCAGTGTAACGAGAGTGTGATATCAGTGAGAATCCCAGTGTAACGGGGAGAGTGATATCAGTGAGAATCCCAGTGTAAGGGGGAGTGTGATATCAGTGTGAATCCCAGTCTAAGGGGGAGTGTGATATCAGTGAGAATCCCAGTGTAAGGGGGAGTGTGATATCATTGAGAATCCCAGTGTAAGGGGGAGTGTGATATCAGTGAGAATCCCAGTGTAAGGGGGAGTGTGATATCAGTGAGAATCACAGTGAAAGGGGGAGTGTGATATCAGTGAGAGTCCCAGTGTAAGGGGGAGTGTGATATCAGTGAGAATCCCAGTGTAAGGGGGAGTGTGATATCAGTGAGAATCCCAGATGTAAGGGGGAGTGTGAGCTCTGTGAGAATCCCAGTGTAAGGGGGAGTGTGATATCAGTGAGAATCACAGTGTAAGGGGCAGTGTGATATCAGTGTGAATCCCAGTCTAGGGGGAGTGTGATATCAGTGAGAATCAGAGTGTAAGGGGCTGTGTGATATCAGTGAGAATCACATTGTAAGGGGCTGTGTGATATAAGTGTGAATCCCAGTGTAAGGGGGAGTGTGATATCAGTGACAGTCCCAGTGTAAGGGGCAGTGTGATATCAGTGACAATCACATTGTAAGGGGCAGTGTGATATCAGTGAGAATCCCAGTGTCAGGGGGAGTGTGATATCAGTGAGAATCACAGTGTAAGGGGCAGTGTGATATCAGTGTGAATCCCAGTCTAAGGGGGAGTGTGATATCAGTGAGAATCCCAGTGTAAGGGGCAGTGTGATATCAGTGAGAAACACATTGTAAGGGGCAGTGTGATATCAGTGTGAATCCCAGTCTAAGGGGGAGTGTGATATCAGTGAGAATCCCAGTGTAAGGGGCAGTGTGATATCAGTGAGAGTCCCAGTGTAAGGAGGAGTGTGATATCAGTGAGAATCCCAGTGTAAGGGGGAGTGTGATATCAGTGAGAATCCCAGTGTAAGGGGGAGTGTGATATCAGTGAGAATCCCAGTGTAAGGGGGAGTGTGATATCAGTGAGAATCCCAGTGTAAGGGGGAGTGTGATATCAGTGAGAGTCCCAGTGTAAGGGGGACTGTGATATCAGTGAGAATCCCAGTGTAAGGGGCAGTGTGATATCAGTGAGAATCCCAGTGTAACGAGAGTGTGAGATCAGTGAGAATCCCAGTGTAAGGGGGAGTGTAATATCAGTGAGAGTCCCAGTGTAAGGGGGAGTGTGATATCAGTGAGAATCCCAGTGTAAGGGGCAGTGTGATATCAGTGTGAATCCCAGTCTAAGGGGGAGTGTGATATCAGTGAGAATCCAGGTGTAAGGGGCAGTGTGATATCAGTGAGAATCAGATTGTAAGGGGCAGTGTGATATCAGTGTGAATCCCAGTGTAAGGGGGAGTGTGATATCAGTGACAGTCCCAGTGTAAGGGGGAGTGTGATATCAGTGAGAATCCCAGTGTAAGGGGGAGTGTGATATCAGTGAGAATCCCAGTGTAAGGGGGAGTGTGAAATCAGTGAGAATCCCAGTGTAACGGAGAGAGTGATATCAGTGAGAATCCCAGTGTAAGGGGAGTGTGATATCAGTGAGAATTCCAGTGGAAGAGGGAGTGTGATATCAGTCAGAATCCCAGATGTAAGGGGGAGTGTGAGCCCTGTGAGAATCCCAGTGTAAGGGGGAGTGTGAAATCAGTGAGAATCCCAGTGTAACGGAGAGAGTGATATCAGTGAGAATCCCAGTGTAAGGGGGAGTGTGATATCAGTGAGAATCCCAGTGTAAGGGGGAGTGTGATATCAGTGAGAGTCCCAGTGTAAGGGGGTGTGATATCAGTGAGAATCCCAGTGTAAGGGGGAGTGTGATATCAGTGAGAATCCCAGATGTAAGGGGGAGTGTGAGCTCTGTGAGAATCCCAGTGTAAGGGGGAGTGTGATATCAGTGAGAATCACAGTGGAAGGGGCAGTGTGATATCAGTGTGAATCCCAGTCTAGGGGGAGTGTGATATCAGTGAGAATCAGAGTGTAAGGGGCTGTGTGATATCAGTGAGAATCACATTGTAAGGGGCAGTGTGATATAAGTGTGAATCCCAGTGTAAGGGGGAGTGTGATATCAGTGACAGTCCCAGTGTAATGGGGAGTATGATATCAGTGAGAATCCCAGTGTAAGGGGGAGTGTGAAATCAGTGAGAATCCCAGTGTAACGGAGAGAGTGATATCAGTGAGAATCCCAGTGTAAGGGGGAGTGTGATATCAGTGAGAGTCCCAGTGTAAGGGGGAATGTGATATCAGTGAGAATCCCAGTGTAAGGGCGAGTGTGATATCAGTGAGAATCCCAGTCTAAGGGGGAGTGTGATATCAGTGAGAATCCCAGTGTAAGGGGCAGTGTGATATCAGTGACAATCACATTGTAAGGGGCAGTGTGATATCAGTGAGAATCCCAGTGTCAGGGGGAGTGTGATATCAGTGAGAATCACAGTGTAAGGGGCAGTGTGATATCAGTGTGAATCCCAGTCTAAGGGGGAGTGTGATATCAGTGAGAATCCCAGTGTAAGGGGCAGTGTGATATCAGTGAGAAACACATTGTAAGGGGCAGTGTGATATCAGTGTGAATCCCAGTCTAAGGGGGAGTGTGATATCAGTGAGAATCCCAGTGTAAGGGGCAGTGTGATATCAGTGAGAGTCCCAGTGTAAGGAGGAGTGTGATATCAATGAGAATCCCAGTGTAAGGGGGAGTGTGATATCAGTGAGAATCCCAGTGTAAGGGGGAGTGTGATATCAGTGAGAATCCCAGTGTAAGGGGGAGTGTGATATCAGTGAGAATCCCAGTGTAAGGGGGAGTGTGATATCAGTGAGAGTCCCAGTGTAAGGGGGACTGTGATATCAGTGAGAATCCCAGTGTAAGGGGCAGTGTGATATCAGTGAGAATCCCAGTGTAACGAGAGTGTGAGATCAGTGAGAATCCCAGTGTAAGGGGGAGTGTAATATCAGTGAGAGTCCCAGTGTAAGGGGGAGTGTGATATCAGTGAGAATCCCAGTGTAAGGGCAGTGTGATATCAGTGTGAATCCCAGTCTAAGGGGGAGTGTGATATCAGTGAGAATCCAGGTGTAAGGGGCAGTGTGATATCAGTGAGAATCAGATTGTAAGGGGCAGTGTGATATCAGTGTGAATCCCAGTGTAAGGGGGAGTGTGATATCAGTGACAGTCCCAGTGTAAGGGGGAGTGTGATATCAGTGAGAATCCCAGTGTAAGGGGGAGTGTGATATCAGTGAGAATCCCAGTGTAAGGGGGAGTGTGAAATCAGTGAGAATCCCAGTGTAAGGGAGAGAGTGATATCAGTGAGAATCCCAGTGTAAGGGGAGTGTGATATCAGTGAGAATTCCAGTGTAAGAGGGAGTGTGATATCAGTCAGAATCCCAGATGTAAGGGGGAGTGTGAGCCCTGTGAGAATCCCAGTCTAAGGGGGAGTGTGAAATCAGTGAGAATCCCAGTGTAACGGAGAGAGTGATATCAGTGAGAATCCCAGTATAAGGGGGAGTGTGATATCAGTGACAGTCCCAGTGTAAGGGGGAATGTGATATCAGTGAGAATCCCAGTGTAAGGGGGAGTGTGATATCAGTGAGAATCCCAGTGTAAGGGGAGTGTGATATCAGTGAGAATCCCAGTGCAAGGGGGAGTGTGATATCAGTGAGAATCCCAGTGTAAGGGGGAGTGTGATATCAGTGAGAATCCCAGTGGAAGGGGGAGTGTGAGCTCTGTGAGAATCCCAGTGTAAGGGGGAGTGTGATATCAGTGAGAATCACAGTGCAAAGGAGAGTGTGATATCAGTGAGAATCACAGTGTAAAGGAGAGTGTGATATCAGTGAGAATCCCAATGTAAGGGAGAGTGTGATATCAGTGAGAATCACAGTGTAAGGGGGAGTGTGATATCAGTGAGAATCCCAGTGTAAGGGGAGTGTGATATCAGTGAGACTTCCAGTGTAATAGGGAGTGTGATATCAGTGAGAATCCCAGATGTAAGGGGGAGTGTGAGCCCTGTGAGAATCCCAGTGTAAGGGGGAGTGTGATATCAGTGAGAATCACAGTGTAAGGGGCAGTGTGATATCAGTGTGAATCCCAGTCTAAGGGGGAGTGTGATATCAGTGAGAATACCAGTGTAAGGGGCAGTGTGATATCAGTGAGAATCCCAGTCTAAGGGGCAGTGTGATATCAGTGAGAATCCCAGTGTAAGGGGGAGTGTGATATCAGTGAGAATCCCAGTGTAACGGGGAGAGTGATATCAGTGAGAATCCCAGTGTAAGGGCGAGTGTGATATCAGTGAGAATCCCAGTCTAAGGGGGAGTGTGATATCAGTGAGAATCCCAGTGTAAGGGGCAGTGTGATATCAGTGACAATCACATTGTAAGGGGCAGTGTGATATCAGTGAGAATCCCAGTGTCAGGGGGAGTGTGATATCAGTGAGAATCACAGTGTAAGGGGCAGTGTGATATCAGTGTGAATCCCAGTCTAAGGGGGAGTGTGATATCAGTGAGAATCCCAGTGTAAGGGGCAGTGTGATATCAGTGAGAAACACATAGTAAGGGGCAGTGTGATATCAGTGTGAATCCCAGTCTAAGGGGGAGTGTGATATCAGTGAGAATCCCAGTGTAAGGAGCAGTGTGATATCAGTGAGAATCCCAGTGTAAGGGGGAGTGTGATATCAGTGAGAATCCCAGTGTAAGGGGGAGTGTGATATCAGTGAGAATCCCAGTGTAAGGGGGAGTGTGATATCAGTGAGAGTCCCAGTGTAAGGGGGAGTGTGATATCAGTGAGAATCCCAGTGTAAGGGGCAGTGTGATATCAGTGAGAATCCCAGTGTAACGAGAGTGTGAGATCAGTGAGAATCCCAGTATAAGGGGGAGTGTAATATCAGTGAGAGTCCCAGTGTAAGGGGGAGTGTGATATCAGTGAGAATCCCAGTGTAAGGGGCAGTGTGATATCAGTGTGAATCAGATTGTAAGGGGCAGTGTGATATCAGTGTGAATCCCAGTGTAAGGGGGAGTGTGATATCAGTGACAGTCCCAGTGTAAGGGGGAGTGTGATATCAGTGAGAATCCCAGTGTAAGGGGGAGTGTGATATCAGTGAGAATCCCAGTGTAAGGGGGAGTGTGAAATCAGTGAGAATCCCAGTGTAACGGAGAGAGTGATATCAGTGAGAATCCCAGTGTAAGGGGAGTGTGATATCAGTGAGAATTCCAGTGTAAGAGGGAGTGTGATATCAGTCAGAATCCCAGATGTAAGGGGGAGTGTGAGCCCTGTGAGAATCCCAGTATAAGGGGGAGTGTGAAATCAGTGAGAATCCCAGTGTAACGGAGAGAGTGATATCAGTGAGAATCCCAGTGTAAGGGGGAGTGTGATATCAGTGAGAGTCCCAGTGTAAGGGGGAATGTGATATCAGTGAGAATCCCAGTGTAAGGGGGAGTGTGATATCAGTGAGAATCCCAGTGTAAGGGGCAGTGTGATATCAGTGACAATCACATTGTAAGGGGCAGTGTGATATCAGTGAGAATCTCAGTGTCAGGGGGAGTGTGATATCAGTGAGAATCACAGTGTAAGGGGCAGTGTGATATCAGTGTGAATCCCAGTCTAAGGGGGAGTGTGATATCAGTGAGAATCCCAGTGTAAGGGGCAGTGTGATATCAGTGAGAGTCCCAGTGTAAGGAGGAGTGTGATATCAGTGAGAATCACAGTGTAAGGGGCAGTGTGATATCAGTGTGAATCCCAGTCTAAGGGGGAGTGTGATATCAGTGAGAATCCCAGTGTAAGGGGCAGTGTGATATCAGTGAGAGTCCCAGTGTAAGGAGGAGTGTGATATCAGTGAGAATCCCAGTGTAAGGGGGAGTGTGATATTAGTGAGAATCCCAGTGTAAGGGGGAGTGTGATATCAGTGAGAATCCCAGTGTAAGGGGGAGTGTGATATCAGTGAGAGTCCCAGTGTAAGGGGGAGTGTGATATCAGTGAGAATCCCAGTGTAAGGGGCAGTGTGATATCAGTGAGAATCCCAGTGTAACGAGAGTGTGATATCAGTGAGAATCCCAGTGTAACGGGGAGAGTGATATCAGTGAGAATCCCAGTGTAAGGGGGAGTGTGATATCAGTGTGATATCAGTGAGAATCCCAGTGTAAGGGGGAGTGTGATATCATTGAGAATCCCAGTGTAAGGGGGAGTGTGATATCAGTGAGAATCCCAGTGTAAGGGGGAGTGTGATATCAGTGAGAATCACAGTGAAAGGGGGAGTGTGATATCAGTGAGAGTCCCAGTGTAAGGGGGAGTGTGATATCAGTGAGAATCCCAGTGTAAGGGGGAGTGTGATATCAGTGAGAATCCCAGTGTAAGGGGGAGTGTGATATCAGTGAGAATCCCAGTGTAAGGGGGAGTGTGATATCAGTGAGAGTCCCAGTGTAAGGGGGAGTGTGATATCAGTGAGAATCCCAGTGTAAGGGGGACTGTGATATCAGTGAGAATCCCAGATGTAAGGGGGAGTGTGAGCTCTGTGAGAATCCCAGTGTAAGGGGGAGTGTGATATCAGTGAGAATCACAGTGTAAGGGGCAGTGTGATATCAGTGTGAATCCCAGTCTAGGGGGAGTGTGATATCATTGAGAATCAGAGTGTAAGGGGCTGTGTGTATCAGTGAGAATCACATTGTAAGGGGCTGTGTGATATAACTGTGAATCCCAGTGTAAGGGGGAGTGTGATATCAGTGACAGTCCCAGTGTAAGGGGGAGTATGATATCAGTGAGAACCCCAGTGTAAGGGGGAGTGTGATATCAGTGAGAATCCCAGTGTAAGGGGGAGTGTGAAATCAGTGAGAATCCCAGTGTAACGGAGAGAGTGATATCAGTGAGAATCCCAGTGTAAGGGGGAGTGTGCTATCAGTGAGAGTCCCAGTGTATGGGGGAATGTGATATCAGTGAGAATCCCAGTGTAAGGGCGAGTGTGATATCAGTGAGAATCCCAGTCTAAGGGGGAGTGTGATATCAGTGAGAATCCCAGTGTAAGGGGCAGTGTGATATCAGTGACAATCACATTGTAAGGGGCAGTGTGATATCAGTGAGAATCCCAGTGTCAGGGGGAGTGTGATATCAGTGAGAATCACAGTGTAAGGGGCAGTGTGATATCAGTGTGAATCCCAGTCTAAGGGGGAGTGTGATATCAGTGAGAATCCCAGTGTAAGGGGCAGTGTGATATCAGTGAGAAACACATTGTAAGGGGCAGTGTGATATCAGTGTGAATCCCAGTCTAAGGGGGAGTGTGATATCAGTGAGAATCCCAGTGTAAGGGGCAGTGTGATATCAGTGAGAGTCCCAGTGTAAGGAGGAGTGTGATATCAGTGAGAATCCCAGTGTAAGGGGGAGTGTGATATCAGTGAGAATCCCAGTGTAAGGGGCAGTGTGATATCAGTGAGAGTCCCAGTGTAAGGAGGAGTGTGATATCAGTGAGAATCCCAGTGTAAGGGGGAGTGTGATATCAGTGAGAATCCCAGTGTAAGGGGGAGTGTGATATCAGTGAGAATCCCAGTGTAAGGGGGAGTGTGATATCAGTGAGAATCCCAGTGTAAGGGGGAGTGTGATATCAGTGAGAGTCCCAGTGTAAGGGGGAGTGTGATATCAGTGAGAATCCCAGTGTAAGGGGCAGTGTGATATCAGTGAGAATCCCAGTGTAACGAGAGTGTGAGATCAGTGAGAATCCCAGTGTAAGGGGGAGTGTGATATCAGTGAGAGTCCCAGTGTAAGGGGGAGTGTGATATCAGTGAGAATCCCAGTGTAAGGGGCAGTGTGATATCAGTGTGAATCCCAGTCTAAGGGGGAGTGTGATATCAGTGAGAATCCAGGTGTAAGGGGCAGTGTGATATCAGTGAGAATCAGATTGTAAGGGGCAGTGTGATATCAGTGTGAATCCCAGTGTAAGGGGGAGTGTGATATCAGTGACAGTCCCAGTGTAAGCGGGAGTGTGATATCAGTGAGAATCCCAGTGTAAGGGGGAGTGTGATATCAGTGAGAATCCCAGTGTAAGGGGGAGTGTGAAATCAGTGAGAATCCCAGTGTAACGAAGAGAGAGATATCAGTGAGAATCCCAGTGTAAGGGGAGTGTGATATCAGTGAGAATTCCAGTGGAAGAGGGAGTGTGATATCAGTCAGAATCCCAGATGTAAGGGGGAGTGTGAGCCCTGTGAGAATCCCAGTGTAAGGGGGAGTGTGAAATCAGTGAGAATCCCAGTGTAACGGAGAGAGTGATATCAGTGAGAATCCCAGTGTAAGGGGGAGTGTGATATCAGTGAGAATCCCAGTGTAAGGGGGAGTGTGATATCAGTGAGAGTCCCAGTGTAAGGGGGTGTGATATCAGTGAGAATCCCAGTGTAAGGGGGAGTGTGATATCAGTGAGAATCCCAGATGTAAGGGGGAGTGTGAGCTCTGTGAGAATCCCAGTGTAAGGGGGAGTGTGATATCAGTGAGAATCACAGTGGAAGGGGCAGTGTGATATCAGTGTGAATCCCAGTCTAGGGGGAGTGTGATATCAGTGAGAATCAGAGTGTAAGGGGCTGTGTGATATCAGTGAGAATCACATTGTAAGGGGCAGTGTGATATAAGTGTGAATCCCAGTGTAAGGGGGAGTGTGATATCAGTGACAGTCCCAGTGTAAGGGGGAGTATGATATCAGTGAGAATCCCAGTGTAAGGTGGAGTGTGAAATCAGTGAGAATCCCAGTGTAACGGAGAGAGTGATATCAGTGAGAATCCCAGTGTAAGGGGGAGTGTGATATCAGTGAGAGTCCCAGTGTAAGGGGGAATGTGATATCAGTGAGAATCCCAGTGTAAGGGCGAGTGTGATATCAGTGAGAATCCCAGTCTAAGGGGGAGTGTGATATCAGTGAGAATCCCAGTGTAAGGGGCAGTGTGATATCAGTGACAATCACATTGTAAGGGGCAGTGTGATATCAGTGAGAATCCCAGTGTCAGGGGGAGTGTGATATCAGTGAGAATCACAGTGTAAGGGGCAGTGTGATATCAGTGTGAATCCCAGTCTAAGGGGGAGTGTGATATCAGTGAGAATCCCAGTGTAAGGGGCAGTGTGATATCAGTGAGAAACACATTGTAAGGGGCAGTGTGATATCAGTGTGAATCCCAGTCTAAGGGGGAGTGTGATATCAGTGAGAATCCCAGTGTAAGGGGCAGTGTGATATCAGTGAGAGTCCCAGTGTAAGGAGGAGTGTGATATCAATGAGAATCCCAGTGTAAGGGGGAGTGTGATATCAGTGAGAATCCCAGTGTAAGGGGGAGTGTGATATCAGTGAGAATCCCAGTGTAAGGGGGAGTGTGATATCAGTGAGAGTCCCAGTGTAAGGGGGAGTGTGATATCAGTGAGAATCCCAGTGTAAGGGGCAGTGTGATATCAGTGAGAATCCCAGTGTAACGAGAGTGTGAGATCAGTGAGAATCCCAGTGTAAGGGGGAGTGTAATATCAGTGAGAGTCCCAGTGTAAGGGGGAGTGTGATATCAGTGAGAATCCCAGTGTAAGGGCAGTGTGATATCAGTGTGAATCCCAGTCTAAGGGGGAGTGTGATATCAGTGAGAATCCAGGTGTAAGGGGCAGTGTGATATCAGTGAGAATCAGATTGTAAGGGGCAGTGTGATATCAGTGTGAATCCCAGTGTAAGGGGGAGTGTGATATCAGTGACAGTCCCAGTGTAAGGGGGAGTGTGATATCAGTGAGAATCCCAGTGTAAGGGGGAGTGTGATATCAGTGAGAATCCCAGTGTAAGGGGGAGTGTGATATCAGTGAGAATCCCAGTGTAAGGGGGAGTGTGAAATCAGTGAGAATCCCAGTGTAACGGAGAGAGTGATATCAGTGAGAATCCCAGTGTAAGGGGAGTGTGATATCAGTGAGAATTCCAGTGCAAGAGGGAGTGTGATATCAGTCAGAATCCCAGATGTAAGGGGGAGTGTGAGCCCTGTGAGAATCCCAGTCTAAGGGGGAGTGTGAAATCAGTGAGAATCCCAGTGTAACGGAGAGAGTGATATCAGTGAGAATCCCAGTATAAGGGGGAGTGTAATATCAGTGAGAGTCCCAGTGTAAGGGGGAATGTGATATCAGTGAGAATCCCAGTGTAAGGGCGAGTGTGATATCAGTGAGAATCCCAGTGTAAGGGGCAGTGTGATATCAGTGACAATCACATTGTAAGGGGCAGTGTGATATCAGTGAGAATCCCAGTGTCAGGGGGAGTGTGATATCAGTGAGAATCACAGTGTAAGGGGCAGTGTGATATCAGTGTGAATCCCAGTCTAAGGGGGAGTGTGATATCAGTGAGAATCCCAGTGTAAGGGGCAGTGTGATATCAGTGAGAATCACATTGTAAGGGGCAGTGTGATATCAGTGTGAATCCCAGTCTAAGGGGGAGTGTGATATCAGTGAGAATCCCAGTGTAAGGGGCAGTGTGATATCAGTGAGAGTCCCAGTGTAAGGAGGAGTGTGATATCAGTGAGAATCCCAGTGTAAGGGGGAGTGTGATATTAGTGAGAATCCCAGTGTAAGGGGGAGTGTGATATCAGTGAGAATCCCAGTGTAAGGGGGAGTGTGATATCAGTGAGAGTCCCAGTGTAAGGGGGAGTGTGATATCAGTGAGAATCCCAGTGTAAGGGGCAGTGTGATATCAGTGAGAATCCCAGTGTAACGAGAGTGTGATATCAGTGAGAATCCCAGTCTAACGGGGAGAGTGATATCAGTGAGAATCCCAGTGTCAGGGGGAGTGTGATATCAGTGAGAATCCCAGTGTAAGGGGGAGTGTGATATCAGTGAGAATCCCAGTGTAAGGGGGAGTGTGATATCAGTGAGAATCCTAGTGTAAAGGAGAGTGTGATATCAGTGAGAATCACAGTGTGAAGGAGAGTGTGATATCAGTGAGAATCACAGTGTGAAGGAGAGTGTGGTATCAGTGAGAATCCCAATGTAAGGGAGAGTGTGATATCAGTGAGAATCCCAATGTAAGGGAGAGTGTGATATCAGTGAGAATCACAGTGTAAGGAGGAGTGTGATATCAGTGAGAATCCCAGTGTAAGGGGGCGTGTGCTATCAGTGAGAATCCCAGTCTAAGGGGCAGTGTGATATCAGTGAGAATCCCAGTGTAAGGGGGAGTGTGATATCAGTGAGAATCCCAGTGTAAGGGGGAGTGTGATATCAGTGAGAGTCCCAGTGTAAGGGGGAGTGTGATATCAGTGAGAATCCCAGTGTAAGGGGCAGTGTGATATCAGTGAGAATCCCAGTGTAACGAGAGTGTGAGATCAGTGAGAATCCCAGTGTAAGGGGGAGTGTAATATCAGTGAGAGTCCCAGTGTAAGGGGGAGTGTGATATCAGTGAGAATCCCAGTGTAAGGGGCAGTGTGATATCAGTGTGAATCCCAGTCTAAGGGGGAGTGTGATATCAGTGAGAATCCAGGTGTAAGGGGCAGTGTGATATCAGTGAGAATCAGATTGTAAGGGGCAGTGTGATATCAGTGTGAATCCCAGTGTAAGGGGGAGTGTGATATCAGTGACAGTCCCAGTGTAAGCGGGAGTGTGATATCAGTGAGAATCCCAGTGTAAGGGGGAGTGTGATATCAGTGAGAATCCCAGTGTAAGGGGGAGTGTGAAATCAGTGAGAATCCCAGTGTAACGAAGAGAGAGATATCAGTGAGAATCCCAGTGTAAGGGGAGTGTGATATCAGTGAGAATTCCAGTGGAAGAGGGAGTGTGATATCAGTCAGAATCCCAGATGTAAGGGGGAGTGTGAGCCCTGTGAGAATCCCAGTGTAAGGGGGAGTGTGAAATCAGTGAGAATCCCAGTGTAACGGAGAGAGTGATATCAGTGAGAATCCCAGTGTAAGGGGGAGTGTGATATCAGTGAGAATCCCAGTGTAAGGGGGAGTGTGATATCAGTGAGAGTCCCAGTGTAAGGGGGTGTGATATCAGTGAGAATCCCAGTGTAAGGGGGAGTGTGATATCAGTGAGAATCCCAGATGTAAGGGGGAGTGTGAGCTCTGTGAGAATCCCAGTGTAAGGGGGAGTGTGATATCAGTGAGAATCACAGTGGAAGGGGCAGTGTGATATCAGTGTGAATCCCAGTCTAGGGGGAGTGTGATATCAGTGAGAATCAGAGTGTAAGGGGCTGTGTGATATCAGTGAGAATCACATTGTAAGGGGCAGTGTGATATAAGTGTGAATCCCAGTGTAAGGGGGAGTGTGATATCAGTGACAGTCCCAGTGTAAGGGGGAGTATGATATCAGTGAGAATCCCAGTGTAAGGGGGAGTGTGAAATCAGTGAGAATCCCAGTGTAACGGAGAGAGTGATATCAGTGAGAATCCCAGTGTAAGGGGGAGTGTGATATCAGTGAGAGTCCCAGTGTAAGGGGGAATGTGATATCAGTGAGAATCCCAGTGTAAGGGCGAGTGTGATATCAGTGAGAATCCCAGTCTAAGGGGGAGTGTGATATCAGTGAGAATCCCAGTGTAAGGGGCAGTGTGATATCAGTGACAATCACATTGTAAGGGGCAGTGTGATAACAGTGAGAATCCCAGTGTCAGGGGGAGTGTGATATCAGTGAGAATCACAGTGTAAGGGGCAGTGTGATATCAGTGTGAATCCCAGTCTAAGGGGGAGTGTGATATCAGTGAGAATCCCAGTGTAAGGGGCAGTGTGATATCAGTGAGAAACACATTGTAAGGGGCAGTGTGATATCAGTGTGAATCCCAGTCTAAGGGGGAGTGTGATATCAGTGAGAATCCCAGTGTAAGGGGCAGTGTGATATCAGTGAGAGTCCCAGTGTAAGGAGGAGTGTGATATCAATGAGAATCCCAGTGTAAGGGGGAGTGTGATATCAGTGAGAATCCCAGTGTAAGGGGGAGTGTGATATCAGTGAGAATCCCAGTGTAAGGGGGAGTGTGATATCAGTGAGAGTCCCAGTGTAAGGGGGAGTGTGATATCAGTGAGAATCCCAGTGTAAGGGGCAGTGTGATATCAGTGAGAATCCCAGTGTAACGAGAGTGTGAGATCAGTGAGAATCCCAGTGTAAGGGGGAGTGTAATATCAGTGAGAGTCCCAGTGTAAGGGGGAGTGTGATATCAGTGAGAATCCCAGTGTAAGGGCAGTGTGATATCAGTGTGAATCCCAGTCTAAGGGGGAGTGTGATATCAGTGAGAATCCAGGTGTAAGGGGCAGTGTGATATCAGTGAGAATCAGATTGTAAGGGGCAGTGTGATATCAGTGTGAATCCCAGTGTAAGGGGGAGTGTGATATCAGTGACAGTCCCAGTGTAAGGGGGAGTGTGATATCAGTGAGAATCCCAGTGTAAGGGGGAGTGTGATATCAGTGAGAATCCCAGTGTAAGGGGGAGTGTGATATCAGTGAGAATCCCAGTGTAAGGGGGAGTGTGAAATCAGTGAGAATCCCAGTGTAAAGGAGAGAGTGATATCAGTGAGAATCCCAGTGTAAGGGGAGTGCGATATCAGTGAGAATTCCAATGCAAGAGGGAGTGTGATATCAGTCAGTATCCCAGATGTAAGGGGGAGTGTGAGCCCTGTGAGAATCCCAGTCTAAGGGGGAGTGTGAAATCAGTGAGAATCCCAGTGTAACGGAGAGAGTGATATCAGTGAGAATCCCAGTATAAGGGGGAGTGTGATATCAGTGAGAGTCCCAGTGTAAGGGGGAATGTGATATCAGTGAGAATCCCAGTGTAAGGGCGAGTGTGATATCAGTGAGAATCCCAGTGTAAGGGGCAGTGTGATATCAGTGACAATCACATTGTAAGGGGCAGTGTGATATCAGTGAGAATCCCAGTGTCAGGGGGAGTGTGATATCAGTGAGAATCACAGTGTAAGGGGCAGTGTGATATCAGTGTGAATCCCAGTCTAAGGGGGAGTGTGATATCAGTGAGAATCCCAGTGTAAGGGGCAGTGTGATATCAGTGAGAATCACATTGTAAGGGGCAGTGTGATATCAGTGTGAATCCCAGTCTAAGGGGGAGTGTGATATCAGTGAGAATCCCAGTGTAAGGGGCAGTGTGATATCAGTGAGAGTCCCAGTGTAAGGAGGAGTGTGATATCAGTGAGAATCCCAGTGTAAGGGGGAGTGTGATATTAGTGAGAATCCCAGTGTAAGGGGGAGTGTGATATCAGTGAGAATCCCAGTGTAAGGGGGAGTGTGATATCAGTGAGAGTCCCAGTGTAAGGGGGAGTGTGATATCAGTGAGAATCCCAGTGTAAGGGGCAGTGTGCTATCAGTGAGAATCCCAGTGTAACGAGAGTGTGATATCAGTGAGAATCCCAGTCTAACGGGGAGAGTGATATCAGTGAGAATCCCAGTGTCAGGGGGAGTGTGATATCAGTGAGAATCCCAGTGTAAGGGGGAGTGTGATATCAGTGAGAATCCCAGTGTAAGGGGGAGTGTGATATCAGTGAGAATCCTAGTGTAAAGGAGAGTGTGATATCAGTGAGAATCACAGTGTGAAGGAGAGTGTGATATCAGTGAGAATCACAGTGTGAAGCAGAGTGTGGTATCAGTGAGAATCGCAATGTAAGGGAGAGTGTGATATCAGTGAGAATCCCAATGTAAGGGAGAGTGTGATATCAGTGAGAATCACAGTGTAAGGAGGAGTGTGATATCAGTGAGAATCCCAGTGTAAGGGGGCGTGTGCTATCAGTGAGAATCCCAGTCTAAGGGGCAGTGTGATATCAGTGAGAATCCCAGTGTAAGGGGGAGTGTGATATCAGTGAGAATCCTAGTGTAAGGGGGAGTGTGATATCATTGAGAATCCCAGTGTAAGGGGGAGTGTGATATCAGTGAGAATCCCAGTGTAAGGGGGAGTGTGACATCTGTGGAAACACAATGTGAGCGGGAGTGTGACATCCGTGCACAGCAGTGTAAGGGAGAGTGTGATATTAGTGAGAGTCCCAGTGTAAGAGGGTGGGTGATATCAGTGAGAATCCCAGTGTAAAGGTGTGTGGTCTCAGTGAGAATCACAGTGTAAGGGGCAGTGTGATATCAGTGTGAATCCCAGTCTAAGGGGGAGTGTGATATCAGTGAGAATCCAGGTGTAAGGGGCAGTGTGATATCAGTGAGAATCAGATTGTAAGGGGCAGTGTGATATCAGTGTGAATCCCAGTGTAAGGGGGAGTGTGATATCAGTGACAGTCCCAGTGTAAGGGGCAGTGTGATATCAGTGAGAATCCCAGTGTAAGGGGGAGTGTGAAATCAGTGAGAATCCCAGTGTAACGGAGAGAGTGATATCAGTGAAAATCCCAGTGTCAGGGGGAGTGTGATATCAGTGAGAGTCCCAGTGTAAGGGGGAGTGTGATATCAGTGAGAAGCCCAGTGTAAGGGGGAGTGTGATATCAGTGAGAATCCCAGTGTAAGGAGAGTGTGATATCAGTGAGAATCCCAGATGTAAGGGGGAGTGTGAGCTCTGTGAGAATCCCAGTGGAAGGGGGAGTGTGATATCAGTGAGAAACACAACGTAAGGGGCAGTGTGATATCAGTGTGAATCCCAGTCTAAGGGGGTGTGTGATATCAGTGAGAATCCCAGTGTAAGGGGCAGTGTGATATCAGTGAGAATCACATTGTAAGGGGCAGTGTGATATCAGTGAGAATCCCAGTGTAAGGGGGAGTGTGATATCAGTGAGAATCCCAGTGTAACGGAGAGAGTGATATCAGTGAGAGTCCCAGTGTAAGGGGAAGTGTGATATCAGTGAGAATCCCAGTGTAAGGGGGAGTGTGATATCAGTGAGAATCCCAGTGTAAGGGGGAGTGTGATATCAGTGAGAATCCCAGTGTAAGGGGGAGTGTGATATCAGTGAGAATCCCAGTGTAAGGGGGAGTGTGATATCAGTGAGAGTCCCAGTGTAAGGGGGAGTGTGATATCAGTGAGAATCCCAGTGTAAGGGAGAGTGTGATATCAGTGAGAATCACAGTGTAAGGGGGAGTGTGATATCAGTGAGAATCCCAGTGTAAGGGCGAGTGTGATATCAGTGAGAATCCCAGTGTAAGGGGCAGTGTGATATCAGTGACAATCACATTGTAAGGGGCAGTGTGATATCAGTGAGAATCCCAGTGTCAGGGGGAGTGTGATATCAGTGAGAATCACAGTGTAAGGGGCAGTAAGATATCAGTGTGAATCCCAGTCTAAGGGGGAGTGTGATATCAGTGAGAATCCCAGTGTAAGGGGCAGTGTGATCTCAGTGAGAGTCCCAGTGTAAGGAGGAGTGTGATATCAGTGAGAATCCCAGTGTAAGGGGGAGTGTGATATCAGTGAGAATCCCAGTGTAAGGGGGAGTGTGATATCAGTGAGAATCCCAGTGTAAGGGGGAGTGTGATATCAGTGAGAATCCCAGTGTAAGGGGGAGTGTGATATCAGTGAGAGTCCCAGTGTAAGGGGGAGTGTGATATCAGTGAGAATCCCAGTGTAAGGGGCAGTATGATATCAGTGAGAATCCCAGTGTAACGAGAGTGTGATATCAGTGAGAATCCCAGTGTAAGGGGGAGTGTAATATCAGTGAGAGTCCAAGTGTAAGGGGGAGTGTGATATCAGTGAGAATCCCAGTGTCAGGGGGAGTGTGATATCAGTGAGAATCCCAGTGTAAGGGAGAGTGTGATATCAGTGAGAATCCCAGTGTAACGGGGAGAGTGATATCAGTGAGAATCCCAGTGTAAGGGGGAGTGTGATATCAGTGAGAATCCCAGTGTAAGGGGGAGTGTGATATCAGTGAGAATCCCAGTGTAAGGGGGAGTGTGATATCAGTGAGAATCCCAGTGTAATGGAGATTGTGATATCAGTGAGAATCACAGTGTGAAGGAGAGTGTGGTATCAGTGAGAATCCCAATGTAAGGGAGAGTGTGATATCAGTGAGAATCCAATGTAAGGGAGAGTGTGATATCAGTGAGAATCACAGTGTAAGGAGGAGTGTGATATCAGTGAGAATCCCAGTGTAAGGGGGCGTGTGCTATCAGTGAGAATCCCAGTGTAAGGGGAGTGTGATATCTGTGAGAATTCCAGTGTAAGAGGGAGTGTGATATCAGTGAGAATCCCAGATGTAAGGGGGAGTGTGAGCCCTGTGAGAATACCAGTCTAAGGGGGAGTGTGAAATCAGTGAGAATCCCAGTGTAACGGAGAGAGTGATATCAGTGAGAATCCCAGTGTAAGGGCGAGTGTGATATCAGTGAGAGTCCCAGTGTAAGGGGGAATGTGATATCAGTGAGAATCCCAGTGTAAGGGCGAGTGTGATATCTGTGAGAATCCCAGTGTAAGGGGCAGTGTGATATCAGTGACAATCACATTGTAAGGGGCAGTGTGATATCAGTGAGAATCCCAGTGTCAGGGGGAGTGTGATATCAGTGAGAATCACAGTGTAAGGGGCAGTGTGATATCAGTGTGAATCCCAGGCTAAGGGGGAGTGTGATATCAGTGAGAATCCCAGTGTAAGGGGCAGTGTGATATCAGTGAGAATCACATTGTAGTGGGCAGTGTGATATCAGTGTGAATCCCAGTCTAAGGGGGAGTGTGATATCAGTGAGAATCCCAGTGTAAGGGGCAGTGTGATATCAGTGAGAGTCCCAGTGTAAGGAGGAGTGTGATATCAGTGAGAATCCCAGTGTAAGGGGGAGTGTGATATCAGTGAGAATCTAAGTGTAAGGGGGAGTGTGATATCAGTGAGAATCCCAGTGTAAGGGGGAGTGTGATATCAGTGAAAATCCCAGTGTAAGGGGGAGTGTGATATCAGTGAGAGTCCCAGTGTAAGGGGGAGTGTGATATCAGTTAGAATCCCAGTGTAAGGGGCAGTATGATATCAGTGAGAATCCCAGTGTAACGAGAGTGTGATATCAGTGAGAATCCCAGTGTAAGGGGGAGTGTAATATCAGTGAGAGTCCCAGTGTAAGGGGGAGTGTGATATCAGTGAGAATCCCAGTGTCAGGGGGAGTGTGATATCAGTGAGAATCCCAGTGTAAGGGAGAGTGTGATATCAGTGAGAATCCCAGTGTAACGGGGAGAGTGATATCAGTGAGAATCCCAGTGTAAGGGGGCGTGTGATATCAGTGAGAATCCCAGTGTAAGGGGGAGTGTGATATCAGTGAGAATCCAATGTAAGGGAGAGTGTGATATCAGTGAGAATCACAGTGTAAGGAGGAGTGTGATATCAGTGAGAATCCCAGTGTAAGGGGGAGTGTGATATCAGTGACAGTCCCAGTGTAAGGGGGAGTGTGATATCAGTGAGAATCCCAGTGTAAGGGGGAGTGTGATATCAGTGAGAATCCCAGTGTAAGGGGGAGTGTGAAATCAGTGAGAATCCCAGTGTAAAGGAGAGACAGATATCAGTGAAAATCCCAGTGTCAGGGGGAGTGTCATATCAGTGAGAGTCCCAATGTAAGGGCGAGTGTGATATCAGTGAGAAGCCCAGTGTAAGGGGGAGTGTGATATCAGTGAGAATCCCAGTGTAAGGAGAGTGTGATATCAGTGAGAATCCCAGATGTAAGGGGGAGTGTGAGCTCTGTGAGAATCCCAGTGGAAGGGGGAGTGTGATATCAGTGAGAATCACAACGTAAGGGGCAGTGTGATATCAGTGTGAATCCCAGTCTCAGGGGGAGTGTGATATCAGTGAGAATCCCAGTGTAAGGGGCAGTGTGATATCAGTGAGAATCACATTGTAAGGGGCAGTGTGATATCAGTGAGAATCCCAGTGTAAGGGGGAGTGTGATATCAGTGAGAATCCCAGTGTAACGGAGAGAGTAATATCAGTGAGAATCCCAGTGTAAGGGGGAGTGTGATATCAGTGAGAGTCCCAGTGTAAGGGGGAGTGTGATATCAGTGTGAATCCCAGTCTAAGGGGGAGTGTGATATCAGTGAGAATCCCAGTGTAAGGGGGAGTGTGATATCAGTGAGAGTCCCAGTGTAAGGGGGAGTGTGATATCAGTGAGAATCCCAGTGTAAGGGGGAGTGTGATATCAGTGAGAATCCCAGATGTAAGGGGGAGTGTGAGCTCTGTGAGAATCCCAGTGTAAGGGGGAGTGTGATATCAGTGAGAATCACAGTGTAAGGGGCAGTGTGATATCAGTGTGAATCCCAGTCTAAGGGGGAGTGTGATATCAGTGAGAATCCCAGTGTAAGGGGCAGTGTGATATCAGTGAGAATCACATTGTAAGGGGCAGTGTGATATCAGTGAGAATCACATTGTAAGGGGCAGTGTGATATCAGTGTGAATCCCAGTGTAAGGGGGAGTGTGATATCAGTGACAGTCCCAGTGAAAGGGGGAGTGTGATATCAGTGAGAATCCCAGTGTAAGGGGGAGTGTAATATCAGTGAGAATCCCAGTGTAACGGAGAGCGTGATATCAGTGAGAATCCCAGTGTAAGGGGGAGTGTGATATCAGTGAGAGTCCCAGTGTAAGGGGGAGTCTGATATCAGTGAGAATCCCAGTGTAAGGGGGAGTGTGATATCAGTGAGAATCCCAGTGTAAGGAGAGTGTGATATCAGTGAGAATCCCAGTGAAAGGGGGAGTGTGATATCAGTGAGAGTCCCAGTGTAAGGGGGAGTGTGATATCAGTGAGAATCCCAGTGTAAGGGGGAGTGTGATATCAGTGAGAATCACAGTGTAAGGGGCAGTGTGATATCAGTGAGAGTCCCAGTGTGAGGGGGAGTGTGATATCAGTGAGAATCCCAGTGTAAGGGGGAGTGTGATATCAGTGAGAATCCCAGTGTAAGGGGCAATGTGATATCAGTGAGAATCACATTGTAAGGGGCAGTGTGATATCAGTGAGAATCACATTGTAAGGGGCAGTGTGATATCAGTGTGAATCCCAGTGTAAGGGGCAGTGTGATATCAGTGTGAATCCCAGTCTAAGGGGGAGTGTGATATCAGTGAGAATCCCAGTGTAAGGGGCAGTGCGATATCAGTGAGAATCACATTGTAAGGGGCAGTGTGATATCAGTGAGAATCCCAGTGTAAGGGGGAGTGTGATATCAGTGAGAATCCCAGTGTAACGGAGAGAGTGATATCAGTGAGAATCCCAGTGTAAGGGGGAGTGTGATATCAGTGAGAGTCCCAGTGTAAGGGGGAGTGTGATGTCAGTGAGAATCACATTGTAAGGGGCAGTGTGATATCAGTGAGAATCCCAGTGTAAGGGGGAGTGTGATATCAGTGAGAATCCCAGTGTAACGGAGAGAGTGATATCAGTGAGAATCCCAGTGTAAGGGGGAGTGTGATATCAGTGAGAGTCCCAGTGTAAGGGGGAGTGTGATATCGGTGTGAATCCCAGTGTAAGGGGGAGTGTGATATCAGTGAGAATCCCAGTGTAAGGAGAGTGTGATATCAGTGAGAATCGCAGTGTAAGGGGGAGTGTGATATCAGTGAGAATCCCAGTGTAAGGGGGAGTGTGATATCAGTGAGAATCCCAGATGTAAGGGGGAGTGTGAGCTCTGTGAGAATCCCAGTGTAAGGGGGAGTGTGATATCAGTGAGAATCACAGTGTAAGGGGCAGTGTGATATCAGTGTGAATCCCAGTCTAAGGGGGAGTTTGATATCAGTGAGAATCCCAGTGTAAGGGGCAGTGTGATATCAGTGAGAATCACATTGTAAGGGGCAGTGTGATATCAGTGTGAATCCCAGTGTAAGGGGGAGTGTGATATCAGTGACAGTCCCAGTGTAAGGGGGAGTGTGATATCAGTGAGAATCCCAGTGTAAGGGGGAGTGTGATATCAGTGAGAATCCCAGTGGAAGGGGGAGTGTGATATCAGTGAGAATCCCAGTGTAATGGAGAGAGTGATATCAGTGAGAATCCCAGTCTAAGGGGGAGTGTGAAATCAGTGAGAATCCCAGTGTAACGGAGAGAGTGATATCAGTGAGAATTCCAGTGTAAGGGGGAGTGTGATATTAGTGAGAGTCCCAGTGTAAGGGGGAATGTGATATCAGTGAGAATCCCAGTGTAAGGGCGAGTGTGATATCAGTGAGAATCCTAGTCTAAGGGGGAGTGTGATATCAGTGAGAATCCCAGTGTAAGGGGCAGTGTGATGTCAGTGACAATCACATTGTAAGGGGGAGTGTGATATCAGTGAGAATCCCAGTGTCAGGGGGAGTGTGATATCAGTGAGAATCACAGTGTAAGGGGCAGTGTGATATCAGTGTGAATCCCAGTGTAAGGGGGAGTGTGATATCAGTGAGAATCCCAGTGTAAGGGGCAGTGTGATATCAGTGAGAATCACATTGTAGTGGGCAGTGTGATATCAGTGTGAATCCCAGTCTAAGGGGGAGTGTGATATCAGTGAGAATCCCAGTGTAAGGGGCAGTGTGATATCAGTGAGAATCCCAGTGTAAGGGGGAGTGAGATATCAGTGAGAATCCCAGTGTAAGGGGGAGTGTGATATCAGTGAGAATCCCAGTGTAAGGGGGAGTGTGATATCAGTGACAGTCCCAGTGTCAGGGGGAGTGTGATATCAGTGAGAATCCCAGTGTAAGGGGCAGTATGATATCAGTGAGAATCCCAGTGTAACAAGAGTGTGATATCAGTGAGAATCCCAGTGTAAGGGGGAGTGTAATATCAGTGAGAGTCCCAGTGTAAGGGGGAGTGTGATATCAGTGAGAATCCCAGTGTCAGGGGGAGTGTGATATCAGTGAGAATCCCAGTGTAAGGGAGAGTGTGATATCAGTGAGAATCCCAGTGTAACGGGGAGAGTGATATCAGTGAGAATCCCAGTGTAAGGGGGAGTGTGATATCAGTGAGAATCCCAGTGTAAGGGGGAGTGTGATATCAGTGAGAATCCCAATGTAAGGGAGAGTGTGATATCAGTGAGAATCCCAATGTAAGTGAGAGTGTGATATCAGTGAGAATCACAGTGTAAGGAGGAGTGTGATATCAGTGAGAATCCCAGTGTAAGGGGGCGTGTGCTATCAGTGAGAATCCCAGTCTAAGGGGCAGTGTGATATCAGTGAGAATTCCAGTGTAAGGGGGAGTGTGATATCAGTGAGAATCCTAGGGTAAGGGGGAGTGCGATATCATTGAGAATCAAAGTGTAAGAGGGAGTGTGATATCAGTGAGAATCCCAGTGTAAGGGGCAGTGTGACATCTATGGAAACACAATGTGAGCGGGAGTGTGACATCCGTGCACAGCAGTGTAAGGGAGAGTGTGATATTAGTGAGAATCCCAGTGTAAGAGGGTGGGTGATATCAGTGAGAATCCCAGTGTAAAGGTGTGTGGTCTCAGTGAGAATCACAGTGTAAGGGGCAGTGTGATATCAGTGTGAATCCCAGTCTAAGGGGGAGTGTGATATCAGTGAGAATCCAGGTGTAAGTGAGAGTGTGATTTCAGTGAGAATCAGATTGTAAGGGGCAGTGTGATATCAGTGTGAATCCCAGTGTAAGGGGGAGTGTGATATCAGTGACAGTCCCAGTGTAAGGGGCAGTGTGATATCAGTGTGAATCCCAGTCTAAGGGGGAGTGTGATGTCAGTGAGAATCCCAGTGTAAGGGGCAGTGTGATATCAGTGAGCGTCCCAGTGTAAGGAGGAGTGTGATATCAGTGAGAATCCCAGTGTAAGGGGGAGTGTGATATCAGTGAGAATCCCAGTGTAAGGGGGAGTGTGATATCAGTGAGAATCCCAGTGTAAGGGGGAGTGTGATATCAGTGAGAATCCCAGTGTAAGGGGGAGTGTGATATCAGTGAGAGTCCCAGTGTCAGGGGGAGTGTGATATCAGTGAGAATCCCAGTGTAAGGGGCAGTATGATATCAGTGAGAATCCCAGTGTAACAAGAGTGTGATATCAGTGAGAATCCCAGTGTAAGGGGGAGTGTAATATCAGTGAGAGTCCCAGTGTAAGGGGGAGTGTGATATCAGTGAGAATCCCAGTGTCAGGGGGAGTGTGATATCAGTGAGAATCCCAGTGTAAGGGAGAGTGTGATATCAGTGAGAATCCCAGTGTAACGGGGAGAGTGATATCAGTGAGAATCCCAGTGTAAGGGGGAGTGTGATATCAGTGAGAATCCCAGTGTAAGGGGGAGTGTGATATCAGTGAGAATCCCAGTGTAATGGAGAGTGTGATATCAGTGAGAATCACAGTGTGAAGGAGAGTGTGGTATCAGTGAGAATCCCAATGTAAGGGAGAGTGTGATATCAGTGAGAATCCCAATGTAAGTGAGAGTGTGATATCAGTGAGAATCACAGTGTAAGGAGGAGTGTGATATCAGTGAGAATCCCAGTGTAAGGGGGCGTGTGATATCAGTGAGAATCCCAGTCTAAGGGGCAGTGTGATATCAGTGAGAATCCCAGTGTAAGGGGGAGTGTGATATCAGTGAGAATCCCAGTGTAAGAGGGTGGGTGATATCAGTGAGAATCCCAGTGTAAAGGTGTGTGGTCTCAGTGAGAATCACAGTGTAAGGGGCAGTGTGATATCAGTGTGAATCCCAGTCTAAGGGGGAGTGTGATATCAGTGAGAATCCAGGTGTAAGTGAGAGTGTGATTTCAGTGAGAATCAGATTGTAAGGGGCAGTGTGATATCAGTGTGAATCCCAGTGTAAGGGGGAGTGTGATATCAGTGACAGTCCCAGTGTAAGGGGGAGTGTGATATCAGTGAGAATCCCAGTGTAAGGGGGAGTGTGAAATCAATGAGAATCCCAGTGTAACGGAGAGAGTGATATCAGTGAAAATCCCAGTGTCAGGGGGAGTGTGATATCAGTGAGAGTCCCAGTGTAAGGGGGAGTGTGATATCAGTGCGAAGCCCAGTGTAAGGGGGAGTGTGATATCAGTGAGAATCCCAGTGTAAGGAGAGTGTGATATCAGTGAGAATCCCAGTGTAAGGGGGAGTGTGAAATCAATGAGAATTCCAGTGTAACGGAGAGAGTGATATCAGTGAAAATCCCAGTGGAAGGGGGAGTGTGATATCAGTGAGAATCACAACGTAAGGGGCAGTGTGATATCAGTGTGAATCCCAGTCTAAGGGGGTGTGTGATATCAGTGAGAATCCCAGTGTAAGGGGCAGTGCGATATCAGTGAGAATCACATTGTAAGGGGCAGTGTGATATCAGTGAGAATCCCAGTGTAAGGGGGAGTGTAATATCAGTGAGAATCCCAGTGTAACGGAGAGAGTGATATCAGTGAGAATCCCAGTGTAAGGGGGAGTGTGATATCAGTGAGAGTCCCAGTGTAAGGGGGAGTGTGATGTCAGTGAGAATCACATTGTAAGGGGCAGTGTGATATCAGTGAGAATCCCAGTGTAAAGGGGAGTGTGATATCAGTGAGAATCCCAGTGTAACGGAGAGAGTGATATCAGTGAGAATCCCAGTGTAAGGGGGAGTGTGATATCAGTGTGAATCCCAGTGTAAGGGGGAGTGTGATATCAGTGAGAATCCCAGTGTAAGAAGAGTGTGATATCAGTGAGAATCGCAGTGTAAGGGGGAGTGTGATATCAGTGAGAATCCCAGTGTAAGGGGGAGTGTGATATCAGTGAGAATCCCAGATGTAAGGGGGAGTGTGAGCTCTGTGAGAATCCCAGTATAAGGGGGAGTGTGATATCAGTGAGAATCACAGTGTAAGGGGCAGTGTGATATCAGTGTGAATCCCAGTCTAAGGGGGAGTGTGATATCAGTGAGAATCCCAGTGTAAGGGGCAGTGTGATATCAGTGAGAATCACATTGTAAGGGGCAGTGTGATATCAGTGTGAATCCCAGTGTAAGGGGCAGTGTGATATCAGTGACAGTCCCAGTGTAAGGGGGAGTGTGATATCAGTGAGAATCCCAGTGTAAGGGGGAGTGTGATATCAGTGAGAATCCCAGTGGAACGGGGAGTGTGATATCAGTGAGAATCCCAGTGTAACGGAGAGAGTGATATCAGTGAGAATCCCAGTGTAAGGGGGAGTGTGATATCAGTGAGAGTCCCAGTGTAAGGGGGAGTCTGATATCAGTGAGAATCCCAGTGTAAGGGGGAGTGTGATATCAGTGAGAATCCCAGTGTAAGGAGAGTGTGATATCAGTGAGAATCCCAGTGTAAGGGGGAGTGTGATATCAGTGAGAGTCCCAGTGTAAGGGGGAGTGTGATATCAGTGAGAATCCCAGTGTAAGGGGGAGTGTGATATCAGGGAGAATCCCAGATGTAAGGGGGAGTGTGAGCTCTGTGAGAATCCCAGTGTAAGGGGGAGTGTGATATCAGTGAGAATCACAGTGTCAGGGGCAGTGTGATATCAGTGAGAGTCCCAGTGTAAGGGGGAGTGTGATATCAGTGAGAATCCCAGTGTAAGGGGGAGTGTGATATCAGTGAGAATCCCAGTGTAAGGGGCAATGTGATATCAGTGAGAATCACATTGGAAGGGGCAGTGTGATATCAGTGAGAATCACATTGTAAGGGGCAGTGTGATATCAGTGTGAATCCCAGTGTAAGGGGCAGTGTGATATCAGTGAGAGTCCCAGTGTAAGGGGGAGTGTGATATCAGTGAGAATCCCAGTGTAAGGGGGAGTGTGATATCAGTGAGAATCCCAGTGTAAGGGGGAGTGTGATATCAGTGTGAATCCCAGTCTAAGGGGGTGTGTGATATCAGTGAGAATCCCAGTGTAAGGGGCAGTGCGATATCAGTGAGAATCACATTGTAAGGGGCAGTGTGATATCAGTGAGAATCCCAGTGTAAGGGGGAGTGTAATATCAGTGAGAATCCCAGTGTAACGGAGAGAGTGATATCAGTGAGAATCCCAGTGTAAGGGGGAGTGTGATATCAGTGAGAGTCCCAGTGTAAGGGGGAGTGTGATGTCAGTGAGAATCACATTGTAAGGGGCAGTGTGATATCAGTGAGAATCCCAGTGTAAAGGGGAGTGTGATATCAGTGAGAATCCCAGTGTAACGGAGAGAGTGATATCAGTGAGAATCCCAGTGTAAGGGGGAGTGTGATATCAGTGTGAATCCCAGTGTAAGGGGGAGTGTGATATCAGTGAGAATCCCAGTGTAAGAAGAGTGTGATATCAGTGAGAATCGCAGTGTAAGGGGGAGTGTGATATCAGTGAGAATCCCAGTGTAAGGGGGAGTGTGATATCAGTGAGAATCCCAGATGTAAGGGGGAGTGTGAGCTCTGTGAGAATCCCAGTGTAAGGGGGAGTGTGATATCAGTGAGAATCACAGTGTAAGGGGCAGTGTGATATCAGTGTGAATCCCAGTCTAAGGGGGAGTGTGATATCAGTGAGAATCCCAGTGTAAGGGGCAGTGTGATATCAGTGAGAATCACATTGTAAGGGGCAGTGTGATATCAGTGTGAATCCCAGTGTAAGGGGCAGTGTGATATCAGTGACAGTCCCAGTGTAAGGGGGAGTGTGATATCAGTGAGAATCCCAGTGTAAGGGGGAGTGTGATATCAGTGAGAATCCCAGTGGAACGGGGAGTGTGATATCAGTGAGAATCCCAGTGTAACGGAGAGAGTGATATCAGTGAGAATCCCAGTGTAAGGGGGAGTGTGATATCAGTGAGAGTCCCAGTGTAAGGGGGAGTCTGATATCAGTGAGAATCCCAGTGTAAGGGGGAGTGTGATATCAGTGAGAATCCCAGTGTAAGGAGAGTGTGATATCAGTGAGAATCCCAGTGTAAGGGGGAGTGTGATATCAGTGAGAGTCCCAGTGTAAGGGGGAGTGTGATATCAGTGAGAATCCCAGTGTAAGGGGGAGTGTGATATCAGGGAGAATCCCAGATGTAAGGGGGAGTGTGAGCTCTGTGAGAATCCCAGTGTAAGGGGGAGTGTGATATCAGTGAGAATCACAGTGTCAGGGGCAGTGTGATATCAGTGAGAGTCCCAGTGTAAGGGGGAGTGTGATATCAGTGAGAATCCCAGTGTAAGGGGGAGTGTGATATCAGTGAGAATCCCAGTGTAAGGGGCAATGTGATATCAGTGAGAATCACATTGGAAGGGGCAGTGTGATATCAGTGAGAATCACATTGTAAGGGGCAGTGTGATATCAGTGTGAATCCCAGTGTAAGGGGCAGTGTGATATCAGTGAGAGTCCCAGTGTAAGGGGGAGTGTGATATCAGTGAGAATCCCAGTGTAAGGGGGAGTGTGATATCAGTGAGAATCCCAGTGTAAGGGGGAGTGTGATATCAGTGTGAATCCCAGTGTAAGGAGGAGTGTGATATCAGTGAGAATCCCAGTGTAAGGGGGAGTGTGATATCAGTGAGAATCCCAGTGTAAGGGGGAGTGTGATATCAGTGAGCATCCCAGTGTAAGGGGGAGTGTGATATCAGTGAGAATCCCAGTGTAAGGGGGAGTGTGATATCAGTGAGAATCCCAGTGTAAGGGGCAGTGTGATGTCAGTGATAATCACATTGTAAGGGGCAGTGTGATATCAGTGAGAATCCCAGTGTCAGGGGGAGTGTGATATCAGGGAGAATCACAGTGTAAGGGGCAGGGTGATATCAGTGTGAATCCCAGTCTAAGGGGGAGTATGATATCAGTGAGAATCCCAGTGTAACAAGAGTGTGATATCAGTGAGAATCCCAGTGTAAGGGGGAGTGTAATATCAGTGAGAGTCCCAGTGTAAGGGGGAGTGTGATATCAGTGAGAATCCCAGTGTCAGGGGGAGTGTGATATCAGTGAGAATCCCAGTGTAAGGGAGAGTGTGATATCAGTGAGAATCCCAGTGTAACGGGGAGAGTGATATCAGTGAGAATCCCAGTGTAAGGGGGAGTGTGATATCAGTGAGGATCCCAGTGTAAGGGGGAGTGTGATATCAGTGAGAATCCCAGTGTAATGGAGAGTGTGATATCAGTGAGAATCCCAGTGTAATGGAGAGTGTGGCATCAGTGAGAATCCCAATGTCAGGGAGAGTGTGATATCAGTGAGAATCCCAATGTAAGTGAGAGTGTGATATCAGTGAGAATCACAGTGTAAGGGGGCGTGTGCTATCAGTGAGAATCCCAGTCTAAGGGGCAGTGTGATATCAGTGAGAATCCCAGTGTAAGGGGGAGTGTGATATCAGTGAGAATCCCAGTGTAAGGGGGAGTGTGATATCAGTGAGAATCCCAGTGTAAGGGGGAGTGTGACATCTATGGAAACACAATGTGAGCGGGAGTGTGACATCCGTGCACAGCAGTGTAAGGGAGAGTGTGATATTAGTGAGAATCCCAGTGCAAGAGGGTGGGTGATATCAGTGAGAATCCCAGTGTAAAGGTGTGTGGTCTCAGTGAGAATCACAGTGTAAGGGGCAGTGTGATATCAGTGTGAATCCCAGTCTAAGGGGGAGTGTGATATCAGTGAGAATCCAGGTGTAAGTGAGAGTGTGATTTCAGTGAGAATCAGATTGTAAGGGGGAGTGTGATATCAGTGTGAATCCCAGTGTAAGGGGGAGTGTGAAATCAGTGAGAATCCCAGTGTAACGGAGAGAGTGATATCAGTGAAAATCCCAGTGTCAGGGGGAGTGTGATATCAGTGAGAGTCCCAGTGTAAGGGGGAGTGTGATATCAGTGAGAAGCCCAGTGTAAGGGGGAGTGTGATATCAGTGAGAATCCCAGTGTAAGGAGAGTGTGATATCAGTGAGAATCCCAGATGTAAGGGGGAGTGTGAGCTCTGTGAGAATCCCAGTGGAAGGGGGAGTGTGATATCAGTGAGAATCACAACGTAAGGGGCAGTGTGATATCAGTGTGAATCCCAGTCTAAGGGGGAGTGTGATATCAGTGAGAATCCCAGTGTAATGGGCAGTGCGATATCAGTGAGAATCACATTGTAAGGGGCAGTGTGATATCAGTGAGAATCCCAGTGTAAGGGGGAGTGTGATATCAGTGAGAATCCCAGTGTAACGGAGAGAGTGATATCAAGGAGAATCCCAGTGTAAGGGGGAGTGTGATATCAGTGAGAGTCCCAGTGTAAGGGGGAGTGTGATATCAGTGAGAATCACATTGTAAGGGGCAGTGTGATATCAGTGAGAATCCCAGTGTAAGGGGGAGTGTGATATCAGTGAGAATCCCAGTGTAACGGAGAGAGTGATATCAGTGAGAATCCCAGTGTAAGGGGGAATGTGATATCAGTGAGAGTCCCAGTGTAAGGGGGAGTGTGATATCAGTGTGAATCCCAGTGTAAGGGGGAGTGTGATATCAGTGAGAATCCCAGTGTAAGGAGAGTGTGATATCAGTGAGAATCGCAGTGTAAGGGGGAGTGTGATATCAGTGAGAATCCCAGTGTAAGGGGGAGTGTGATATCAGTGAGAATCCCAGATGTAAGGGGGAGTGTGAACTCTGTGAGAATCCCAGTGTAAGGGGGAGTGTGATATCAGTGAGAATCACAGTGTAAGGGGCAGAGTGATATCAGTGTGAATCCCAGTCTAAGGGGGAGTGTGATATCAGTGAGAATCCCAGTGTAAGGGGCAGTGTGATATCAGTGAGAATCACATTGTAAGGGGCAGTGTGATATCAGTGTGAATCCCAGTGTAAGGGGGAGTGTGATATCAGTGACAGTCCCAGTGTAAGGGGGTGTGTGAAATCAGTGAGAATCCCAGTGTAAGGGGGAGTGTGATATCAGTGAGAATCCCAGTGGAAGGGGGAGTGTGATATCAGTGAGAATCCCAGTGTAACGGAGAGAGTGATATCAGTGAGAATCCCAGTGTAAGGGGGAGTGTGATATCAGTGAGAGTCCCAGTGTAAGGGGGAGTCTGATATCAGTGAGAATCCCAGTGTAAGGGGGAGTGTGATATCAGTGAGAATCCCAGTGTAAGGAGAGTGTGATATCAGTGAGAATCCCAGTGTAAGGGGGAGTGTGATATCAGTGAGAGTCCCAGTGTAAGGGGGAGTGTGATATCAGGGAGAATCCCAGATGTGAGGGGGAGTGTGAGCTCTGTGAGAATCCCAGTGTAAGGGGGGTGTGATATCAGTGAGAATCACATTGTAAGGGGCAGTGTGATATCAGTGTGAATCCCAGTGTAAGGGGCAGTGTGATATCAGTGAGAGTCCCAGTGTAAGGGGGAGTGTGATATCAGTGAGAATCCCAGTGTAAGGGGGAGTGTGATATCAGTGAGAATCCCAGTGTAAGGGGGAGTGTGATATCAGTGAGAATCCCAGTGTAAGGGGGAGTGTGATATCAGTGAGAATCCCAGTGTAAGGGGGAGTGTGATATCAGTGAGAGTCCCAGTGTAAGGGGGAGTGTGATATCAGTCAGAATCCCAGTGTAAGGGGGAGTGTGATATCAGTGAGAATCACATTGTAAGGGGCAGTGTGATATCAGTGTGAATCCCAGTCTAAGGGTGAGTGTGATATCAGTGAGAATCCCAGATGTAAGGGGGAGTGTGAGATCAGTGAGAATCCCAGTGTAACGGAGAGAGTGATATCAGTGAGAATCCCAGTGTAAGGGGGAGTGTGATATCAGTGAGAGTCCCAGTGTAAGGGGGAGTGTGATATCAGTGAGAATCCCAGTGTAAGGGGGAGTGTGATATCAGTGAGAATCCCAGATGTAAGGGGGAGTGTGAGATCAGTGAGAATCCCAGTGTAAGGGGCAGTGTGATATCATTGAGAATCACATTGTAAGGGGAGTGTGATATCAGTGAGAATCCCAGTGTAAGGGGCAGTGTGATATCAGTGTGAATCCCAGTGTAAGGGGGAGTGTGATATCAGTGGGAATCCCAGTGTAAGGGGGAGTGTGATATCAGTGAGAATCCCAGATGTAAGGGGCAGTGTAAGGGGGAGTGCGATATCAGTGAGAATCACAGTGTAAGGGGCAGTGTGATATCAGTGTGAATCCCAGTCTAAGGGGGAGTGTGATATCAGTGAGAATCCCAGTGTAAGGGGCAGTGTGATATCAGTGAGAATCACATTGTAAGGGGCAGTGTGATATCAGTGTGAATCCCAGTGTAAGGGGGAGTGTGATATCAGTGACAGTCCCAGTGTAAGGGGGAGTGTGATATCAGTGAGAATCCCAGTGGAAGGGGGAGTGTGATATCAGTGAGAATCCCAGTGTAACGGAGAGAGTGATATCAGTGAGAATCCCAGTGTAAGGGGGAGTGTGATATCAGTGAGAGTCCCAGTGTAAGGGGGAGTCTGATATCAGTGAGAATCCCAGTGTAAGGGGGAGTGTGATATCAGTGAGAATCCCAGTGTAAGGAGAGTGTGATATCAGTGCGAATCCCAGTGTAAGGAGAGTGTGATATCAGTGAGAATCCCAGTGTAAGGGGGAGTGTGATATCAGTGAGAGTCCCAGTGTAAGGGGGAGTGTGATATCAGTGAGAATCCCAGTGTAAGGGGGAGTGTGATATCAGTGAGAATCCCAGATGTAAGGGGGAGTGTGAGCTCTGTGAGAATCCCAGTGTAAGGGGGAGTGTGATATCAGTGAGAGTCCCAGTGTAAGGGGGAGTCTGATATCAGTGAGAATCCCAGTGTCAGGGGGAGTGTGATATCAGTGAGAATCCCAGTGTAAGGAGAGTGTGATATCAGTGAGAATCCCAGTGTAAGGGGGAGTGTGATATCAGTGAGAGTCCCAGTGTAAGGGGGAGTGTGATATCAGTGAGAATCCCAGTGTAAGGGGGAGTGTGATATCAGGGAGAATCCCAGATGTAAGGGGGAGTGTGAGCTCTGTGAGAATCCCAGTGTAAGGGGGAGTGTGATATCAGTGAGAATCACAGTGTAAGGGGCAGTGTGATATCAGTGAGAGTCCCAGTGTAAGGGGGAGTGTGATATCAGTGAGAATCCCAGCGTAAGGGGGAGTGTGATATCAGTGAGAATCCCAGTGTAAGGGGCAATGTGATATCAGTGAGAATCACATTGGAAGGGGCAATGTGATATCAGTGAGAATCACATTGTAAGGGGAGTGTGATATCAGTGAGAATCCCAGTGTAAGGGGCAGTGTGATATCAGTGTGAATCCCAGTGTAAGGGGGAGTGTGATATCAGTGGGAATCCCAGTGTAAGGGGGAGTGTGATATCAGTGAGAATCCCAGATGTAAGGGGGAGTGTAAGGGGGAGTGCGATATCAGTGAGAATCACAGTGTAAGGGGCAGTGTGATATCAGTGTGAATCCCAGTCTAAGGGGGAGTGTGATATCAGTGAGAATCCCAGTGTAAGGGGCAGTGTGATATCAGTGAGAATCACATTGTAAGGGGCAGTGTGATATCAGTGTGAATCCCAGTGTAAGGGGGAGTGTGATATCAGTGACAGTCCCAGTGTAAGGGGGAGTGTGATATCAGTGAGAATCCCAGTGGAAGGGGGAGTGTGATATCAGTGAGAATCCCAGATGTAAGGGGGAGTGTAAGGGGGAGTGCGATATCAGTGAGAATCACAGTGTAAGGGGCAGTGTGATATCAGTGTGAATCCCAGTCTAAGGGGGAGTGTGATATCAGTGAGAATCCCAGTGTAAGGGGGAGTGTGATATCAGTGAGAATCCCAGTGTAAGGGGGAGTGTGATATCAGTGAGAATCCCAGTGTAAGGGGGAGTGTGATATCAGTGAGAATCCCAGTGTAAGGGGGAGTGTGATATCAGTCAGAATCCCAGTGTAAGGGGGAGTGTGATATCAGTGAGAATCACATTGTAAGGGGCAGTGTGATATCAGTGTGAATCCCAGTCTAAGGGTGAGTGTGATATCAGTGAGAATCCCAGTGTAACGGAGAGAGTGATATCAGTGAGAATCCCAGTGTAAGGGGGAGTGTGATATCAGTGAGAGTCCCAGTGTAAGGGGGAGTGTGATATCAGTGAGAATCCCAGTGTAAGGGGGAGTGTGATATCAGTGAGAATCCCAGATGTAAGGGGGAGTGTGAGCTCTGTGAGAATCCCAGTGTAAGGGGGAGTGTGATATCATTGAGAATCACAGTGTAAGGGGGAGTGTGATATCAGTGAGAGTCCCAGTGTAAGGGGGAGTGTGATATCAGTGAGAATCCCAGATGTAAGGGGGAGTGTGATATCAGTGAGAATCCCATTGTAAGGGGCAGTGTGATATCAGTGAGAATCCCAGTGTAAGGGGGAATGTGATATCAGTGTGAATCCCAGTGTAAGGGGGAGTGTGATATCAGTGAGAATCCCAGTGTAAGGGGGAGTGTGATATCAGTGAGAATCCCAGATGTAAGGGGGAGTGTAAGGGGGAGTGCGATATCAGTGAGAATCACAGTGTAAGGGGCAGTGTGATATCAGTGTGAATCCCAGTCTAAGGGGGAGTGTGATATCAGTGAGAATCCCAGTGTAAGGGGCAGTGTGATATCAGTGAGAATCACATTGTAAGGGGCAGTGTGATATCAGTGTGAATCCCAGTGTAAGGGGGAGTGTGATATCAGTGACAGTCCCAGTGTAAGGGGGAGTGTGATATCAGTGAGAATCCTAGATGTAAGGGGGAGTGTAAGGGGGAGTGCGATATCAGTGAGAATCACAGTGTAAGGGGCAGTGTGATATCAGTGTGAATCCCAGTCTAAGGGGGAGTGTGATATCAGTGAGAATCCCAGTGTAAGGGGCAGTGTGATATCAGTGAGAATCACATTGTAAGGGGCAGTGTGATATCAGTGTGAATCACATTGTAAGGGGCAGTGTGATATCAGTGTGAATCCCAGTGTAAGGGGGAGTGTGATATCAGTGAGAGTCCCAGTGTAAGGGGGAGTCTGATATCAGTGAGAATCCCAGTGTAAGGGGGAGTCTGATATCAGTGAGAATCCCAGTGTAAGGGGGAGTGTGATATCAGTGAGAATCCCAGTGTAAGGAGAGTGTGATATCAGTGCGAATCCCAGTGTAAGGAGAGTGTGATATCAGTGAGAATCCCAGTGTAAGGGGGAGTGTGATATCAGTGAGAGTCCCAGTGTAAGGGGGAGTGTGATATCAGTGAGAATCCCAGTGTAAGGGGGAGTGTGATATCAGTGAGAATCCCAGATGTAAGGGGGAGTGTGAGCTCTGTGAGAATCCCAGTGTAAGGGGGAGTGTGATATCAGTGAGAGTCCCAGTGTAAGGGGGAGTCTGATATCAGTGAGAATCCCAGTGTAAGTGGGAGTGTGATATCAGTGAGAATCCCAGTGTAAGGAGAGTGTGATATCAGTGAGAATCCCAGTGTAAGGGGGAGTGTGATATCAGTGAGAGTCCCAGTGTAAGGGGGAGTGTGATATCAGTGAGAATCCCAGTGTAAGGGGGAGTGTGATATCAGTGAGAATCCCAGTGTAAGGGGGAGTGTGATATCAGGGAGAATCCCAGATGTAAGGGGGAGTGTGAGCTCTGTGAGAATCCCAGTGTAAGGGGGAGTGTGATATCAGTGAGAATCACAGTGTAAGGGGCAGTGTGTTATCAGTGAGAGTCCCAGTGTAAGGGGGAGTGTGATATCAGTGAGAATCCCAGCGTAAGGGGGAGTGTGATATCAGTGAGAATCCCAGTGTAAGGGGCAATGTGATATCAGTGAGAATCACATTGGAAGGGGCAGTGTGATATCAGTGAGAATCACATTGTAAGGGGCAGTGTGATATCAGTGTGAATCCCAGTGTAAGGGGCAGTGTGATATCAGTGAGAGTCCCAGTGTAAGGGGGAGTGTGATATCAGTGAGAATCCCAGTGTAAGGGGGAGTGTGATATCAGTGAGAATCCCAGTGTAAGGGGGAGTGTGATATCAGTGAGAATCCCAGTGTAAGGGGGAGTGTGATATCAGTGAGAATCCCAGTATAAGGGGGAGTGTGATATCAGTCAGAATCCCAGTGTAAGGGGGAGTGTGATATCAGTGAGAATCACATTGTAAGGGGCAGTGTGATATCAGTGTGTATCCCAGTCTAAGGGTGAGTGTGATATCAGTGAGAATCCCAGTGTAACGGAGAGAGTGATATCAGTGAGAATCCCAGTGTAAGGGGGAGTGTGATATCAGTGAGAGTCCCAGTGTAAGGGGGAGTGTGATATCAGTGAGAATCCCAGTGTAAGGGGGAGTGTGATATCAGTGAGAATCCCAGATGTAAGGGGGAGTGTGAGCTCTGTGAGAATCCCAGTGTAAGGGGGAGTGTGATATCAGTGAGAATCACAGTGTAAGGGGGAGTGTGATATCAGTGAGAGTCCCAGTGTAAGGGGGAGTGTGATATCAGTGAGAATCCCAGTGTAAGGGGGAGTGTGATATCAGTGAGAATCCCATTGTAAGGGGCAGTGTGATATCAGTGAGAATCACATTGTGAGGGGTGTGTGATATCAGTGAGAATCCCAGTGTAAGGGGCAGTGTGATATCAGTGTGAATCCCAGTGTAAGGGGGAGTGTGATATCAGTGAGAATCCCAGTGTAAGGGGGAGTGTGATATCAGTGAGAATCCCAGATGTAAGGGGGAGTGTAAGGGGGAGTGCGATATCAGTGAGAATCACAGTGTAAGGGGGAGTGTGATATCAGTGAGAATCCCAGTGTAAGGGGGAGTGTGATATCAGTGAGAATCCCAGTGTAAGGGGGAGTGTGAAAGCAGTGAGAATCCCAGTGTAAGGGGGAGTGTGATATCAGTGAGAGTCCCAGTGTAAGGGGCAATGTGATATCAGTGAGAATCGCAGTGTAAGGGGGAGTGTGATATCAGTGAGAATCCCAGTGTAAGGGGAGTGTGATATCAGTGAGAATCCCAGTGTAAGGGGGAGTGTGATATCAGTGAGAATCCCAGTGTAGCGGGGAGAGTGATATCAGTGAGAATCCCAGTGTAAGGGGGAGTGTGATATCAGTGAGAATCCCAGTGTAACGGGGAGAGTGATATCAGTGAGAATCCCAGTGTCAGGGGAGTGTGATATCAGTGAGAGTCCCAGTGTCAGGGGGAGTGTGATATCAGTGAGAATCCCAGTGTAAGGGGGAGTGTGATATCAGTGAGAATCCCAGTGTAAGGGGGAGTGTGATATCAGTGAGAATCCCAGTGTAGCGGGGAGAGTGATATCAGTGAGAATCCCAGTGTAAGGGGGAGTGTGATATCAGTGAGAATCCCAGTGTAACGGGGAGAGTGATATCAGTGAGAATCCCAGTGTCAGGGGGAGTGTGATATCAGTGAGAGTCCCAGTGTCAGGGGGAGTGTGATATCAGTGAGAATCCCAGTGTAAGGGGGAGTGTGATATCATTGAGAATCCCAGTGTAAGGGGGAGTGTGATATCATTGAGAATCCCAGTGTAAGGTGGGGGGGTGGGGGTGTTGTGATACTGGCGTACAGGATACAAAGGCGTACAAAGCGGCAAAAGCAAGTGGTAGGCCAGAGGATTGGGTATTTTTTTTTAAAACCAGCAGCAGATGACACAAAAAACTAATAGAAAGAGGGAGAAAATTGATTATGAGAATAAATTGGCAAGAAATATAAAAACAACCAGTAAGAGCTTCGGCACTATAAAAAAGAAGAGAGTAGCTAAAGTAAGTGTGGGACCCTTACAGGATGAGACTGGGGAATTAATAACAGGGAACAGGGAAATGGCAGATAATTTAAACCAATATTTTGCATCAGTCTCCAAGGTGGAGGACACTTTCAACATCCCAACAATAATAGATGAACAAGGTGAAAACGGGAGGGAGGAACTTGTAACAATCTCAATCACGAGGGAAAAGGTGCTGGACAAACTGATGGGACTAAAGGCAGACAAGTCACCAGGACCTGATGGCCTGCATCCAAGGGTTTTAAAAGTGGCTGCAGAAATAGTAGAGGCATTGGTCATAATACACCAAAACTCACTGGGTACCAGCGGATTGGAAAACCGCTAATGTGACAGCCCTATTCAAGAAAGGAGGGAGACAGAAAGCAGGAAACTATAGAGCAGTTAGCTTAACATCAGTCATTGGGAAAATGCTAGAGTCCATTATTAAGGAAGAAATAGCAGGACATTTAGAAAAACATAATGCAATCAAACAGAGTCAACATGGTTTTATGAAAGGGAAATCATGTTTGACAAATTTGTTAGAGTTCTTTGAGGATATAACAAGCAGCATGGATAAAGGGGAACCGGTAGATGTGTATTTGGATTTTCAGAAGGCGTTCGATAAGGTGTCACATAAAAGGGTATTACATAAAATAAGAGCTCAGGGTATTGGGGGTAATGTGTTGGCATGGATTGAGGATTGGCTAACACACAGAAGGGAGAGAGTCGGGATCAATGGGTCTTTTTCAGGTTGGAAAGCTGTAACTAGTGGAGTGCCACAAGGATCGGTCCTAGGGCTTCAACTATTTACTATCTATATTAATGACTTGGAGGAAGGGACGAGTGTAGTGTATCCAAATTTGCTGATGATACAAAAATAGGTGGGAAGTTATGCTGTGATGAGGACACAAAGAATCTGCAAAGGGATATAGATAGGTTAAGTGAGTGGGAAAAACTTAGCAGATGGTGTTCAATGTGGGAAAGTGTGAGGTCATCCACTTTGGGAGGAAGAATAAAAAGGCAGATTATTATTTAGATGGTGAAAGACTACAAAATACTGCAGCACAGAGGGATCTGGGTGTTCTTGTACAGGAAATACAAAAGGTTAGCATGCAGGTGCAACAATTAATTAGGAAGGCAAATGGAATTTTGGCCATTATTGCTTTGGGGTTAGAGTTTAAAAATAGGGAAGTCTTGTTACAACTGTACAGGGTGTTGGTGAGGCCACACCTGGAGTACTACGTACAGTTTTGCTCCCCGTATTTAAGGAAGGATATACTGGCATTGGAGACAGTTCAGAAAAGGTTCACTCGGCTGATTCCCGGGATGAAGGGGTTGTCCTATCAAGAATGGCTGAATCGGTTAAGCCTTTATTCATTGGAGTTTAGAAGAATGAGAGGTGATCTTATAGAAACATATAAGATTCTAAGGGGGCTTGACAGGGTAGATGTTGAGAATATGTTTCCACTGGTGGGGGAATCTCAAACTAGGGGACATGGTTACAGAATCAGGGTTCACACATTTAAAACTGAGATGCGAAGGAATTTCTTCTCTCTCTGGGTAGTGAATGTCTGGAATTCTCTACCTCAGAGAGTTGTGGAGGCTAGGTCACTAAATGTATTTAAGAAGGAGGTAGATAGATTTTTGAAATCTTGGGGAGTCGAGGGTTATGCCGAGCAGACCCGAAAGAGAAGTTGAGGCCTGGGACAGATCAGTCATGATCTTATTGAATGGCGGGGCAGATTTGAGGGGCTGAATGGCCTACTCCTGCGCCTATTTCTTATGTTCTTACGTAAGGGGGGTTTGATATCAGTGAGAATCCCTGTGCAAGGGGAGTGTGATATTGATGTGAATCCTAGTGTAAGGGAGTGTGATATCAATGAGAATCCCAGAGTAAGGGTGAGCAAGATAGTGATTTAAAGATTCAGAATGAAACAATAGAGAAATAGGGTATATTAGTCAAATCAGGTACTGAAAGAGATTAAAAAAAAGGTTGAAGATTTCCTTAAGACTGAAAGAAAAAGGAGAGCATTGAAATATAAGCAATTTTTAAATTTTTTAAAATTTTAACATTGTTTAAATCTCTAAGTTGAACATGTTATCTGCAGGTATGGGATTGAACAGTTTGAACTGTCCCTTTTCTGAAGGGATTCAGTGGCATTGCATTAACAATTATCACATTGTTTTTGGGTCCTTTTGCTGTTAAATTCCAGCCCTAACCTTTTGCTTTCTGAGATTAATTGGCAATGAATGCATAAACGAGTGATAGCTGCCATTTTTGTAGGTTCATCGTGGAAAGGTGCAGATTGTCCAGTAACTTATGGTGATTCACAACTGACAAATGACACAAAAAAAATCAAGATCCTGGATTCACAAGTTGTTAGAAAATTTACATCCTGATATCAACATGGGAAATCAACTCACTGTTGCTCTGACAGCAAATACTGGGTCATTATCCTGGTTTGTAGTTACCCCCAGCAGTATTTGTGAATAATGTCCCTGTGCAGAACCCCTGTAAACAGATACACCTGTTTCACTACCGCTGTATATAAATCAAACCTCCTGCTCAGGAACAACCCGCCAGGTATGTTAGTTTAGAGAACTCTGCAGTATTAAGATTGGTGGTGCTTTATGGGAGAGGAAGATTTGATCCGAATTTGAGGTTTAAGATAAAGCCATTTCCCACCCATAACACACTCCCTGACTGAGTACATACTCGCCACCTTATACCTGAAAATTGTAATTGGCTCTGCTGTTTCAAAGGGGCCTTCTGACCATGCTGCTTTTTTTTAAGGACGTGAGTGACCTGTTTCCTGTGTTCTCGCTGTTTCTTCCACATTTCCGATGATAACACCATTAAACTGACATGATCCGCTTGCCAATCCCACTTGATTGCGACATGACCCTTCCTTAGCATCAGCAGTGCACTCTCAGCTGAACAGCCTTTCTTGTCTCCTGACAGCTGTGTTACAGCAATCGCTCTTGTGTAAGGGAGAGTGTGGCATCAGTCAGAACACAGTGTAAGGGGAGTGTGATATCAGTGAGAATCCCAGTGTAAGGGGGAGTGTGATATCAGTGAGAATCCCAGTGTAAGGGGGAGTGTGTTATCAGTGAGAATCCCAATGTAAGGGAGAGTGTGATATCAGTGAGAATCCCAGTGTAAGGGGGAGTGTGAGCTCTGTGAGAATCCCAGTGTAAGGGGGAGTGTGATATCAGTGAGAATCACAGTGTAAGGGGCAGCGTGATATCAGTGTGAATTCCAGTCTAAGGGGCAGTGTGATATCAGTGAGAATCCCAGTCTAAGGGGGAGTGTGAGATCAGTGAGAATCCCAGTCCAAGGGGCAGTGTGATATCAGTGAGAATCCCAGTCTAAGGGGCAGTGTGATATCAGTGAGAATGCCAGTGTAATGGGGAGTGTGATATCAGTGAGAATCCCAGTGTAAGGGGGAGTGTGATATCAGTGAGAATCACAGTGTAAAGGAGAGTGTGATATCAGTGAGAATCCCAATGTAAGGGAGAGTGTGATATCAGTGAGAATCACAGTGTAAGGGGCAGTGTGATATCAGTGTGAATCCCAGTCTAAGGGGGAGTGTGAGATCAGTGAGAATCCCTGTCCAAGGGGCAGTGTGATATCAGTGAGAATCCCAGTCTATGAGGCAGTGTGATATAAGTGAGAATCCCACATGAAAGAAAAGTGTTATTAGTGAGAATCCCAGTATTCGACCAGTGTGATATCAGTCAGAAATCCAGTGTAAAGGGAAGCTAATTTCAATGTGAATCCCAGTGCAAAGGAGACTGTGAAATCGGGGAGAATCCCAGTGTAAAGGAGACTATGATATCAGTGAGAATCCCAGTGTAAGGGGGAGTGTGATATCAGTGAGAATCCTAGTGTAAGGGGGAGTGTGATATCAGTGAGAATCCCAGTGTAAAGGAGACTGTGATATCAGTGAGAATCCCAGTGTAAGGGGGAGTGTGATATCAGTGAGAATCCCAGTGTAAGGGGGAGTATGATATCAGTGAGAATCCCAGTGTAAGGGGGAGTGTGATATCAGTGAGAATCCTAGTGTAAGGGGGCGTGTGATATCAGTGAGAATCCCAGTGTAGAGGAGAGTGTGATATCAGTGAGAATCCCAGTGTGGAGGAGAGTGTGATATCAGTGAGAATCCCAATGAAAGGGGAATGTGTTAGTGATTTAAAGATTGACAGAAAGAAACAACGGAAAAGTAGGATGAGTTGGATTCAAATAAGGTAGACATTGGGAAAGCATTAACAGGATTGGACAATGTCAACATTGGTTTACGAAAGGAAAATCAAGCTCAACAAATCTACTGGAGTTTTTTGAGCATGTAACTAGTAGAATAGATAAGGGAAAAGTAGTGGATGTGGTGCATTTTGATTTTCTGGGTGCTTTTGATAAGGTCCCACATAACAGCTTAATGTGCAAAATTAAAGCACATGGGATTGGGGTAATATACTGACATGGATTGAAAACTGGTTGGCAGACAGGAAACAGAGAGTAGGGAAAAAACGGGTCTTTTTCCGGGTGGCAGGCAAATGTGGGGTACCGCAAGGATCAGTGCTTGGGCCTCTGCTATTAACAATATAGATTACTGACTTGGGTGAGGTAACTAAATGTAACATTTCCAAGTTTGCAGACGACACAAAGCTGGGGGATGAGATGTGAGGAGGATGCAAAGAGGCGCCAATGTGATTTGGACAAGTTGGGTGAGTGGGCAAATGCATGGCAGATGCAGTATAATGTGGATAAATAAAACAGAAAGGCAGATTATCTGAATGGTGATAGATTGGGAAAGGGGGAGGTGCAACAAGACCTGGGTGTCCTTGTACACCAGTTGCTGAAAGCAAGCATTCAGGTGCAGCCAGCAGTTAGGAAGGCGAATGGTATGTTGGCTTTCATTGCAAGAGGATTTGAGTACAGGAGCAAGGATGTCTTACTGCAGTTATACAGGGCCTCGGTGAGACCACATATGGAGTATTGTGTGCAGTTTTGGTCTCCTTATCTGATGAAGGATGTTCTTGCTATGGAGGGAGTGCAAAGAGGATTAACTAGGCTGATTCCTGGGATGGCAGGATTGACATATGAGGAGAGATTTTTAAATTTTTTTTTTATTCATTCATGGGATGTGGGTGTCACTGGCTATGCCAGCATTTATTGCCCATCCCTAATTGCCCTTGAGAAGGTGGTGGTGAGCTGCCTTCTTGAACTGCTGCAGTCCATGTGGTGTAGGTACACCCACAGTGCTGTTAGGAAGGGAGTTCCAGGATTTTGACCCAGCGACAGTGAAGGAACGGTGATATAGTTCCAAGTCAGGATGGTGTGTGACTTGGACGGGAACTTGCAGGTGGTGATGTTCCTATGCATTTGCTGCTCTTGTCTTTCGAGGTAGTAGAGATCACAGGTTTGGAAAGTGCTGTCTAAGGAGCCTTGCTGCATTGCTACAGTGCATCATGTAGATGGTACACACTGCTGCCACTGTGCATCGGTGGTGGAGGGAGTGAATGTTTGTAGATGGGGTGCCAATCAAGCAGGTTGCTTTGCTCGATATGACGTTGAGCTTCTTGAGTGATGTTGGAGCTGCACCCATCCAGGCAAGTGGAGAGTATTCCATCACACTCCTGACTTGTGCCTTGATGATGGTGGACAGGCTTTGGGGAGTCAGTAGGTGAGTTACTCACCACAGGAATCCTAGCCTCTGACCTGCTCTTGTAGCCACGGTATTTATATGGCTACTCCAGTTCAGTTTCTGGTCAATGGTAGCCCCTAGGATGTTGATAGTGGGTGATTCAGCGATGGTAATGCCATTGAATGTCATGGGGAGATGGTTAGATCTCTCTTGTTGGCGATGGTCATTGCCTGGCACTTGCGTGGTGCAAATATTACTTGCCATTTATCAGACCAAGCCTGGATATTGTCCAGGTCTTGCTGCATTTCTACAGGGACTGCTTCAGTATCTGAGGAGTTGCGAATGGTGCTGAACATTGTGCAATCATCAGCGAACATCCCCACTTTTGACCTTATGATTGAAGGAAGGTCATTGATGACGCAGCTGAAGATGGTTGGGCCCAGGACACTACCCTGAGGAACTCCTGCAGTGATGTCCTGGAGCTCAGATGATTGACCTCCAACAACTACAACCATCTTCCTTTGCGCTAGGTATGACTCCAACCAGCAGAGAGTTTTCCCCTTGATTCCCATTGACTCCAGTTTTGCTAGGGCTCCTTGATGCCATACTCGATCAAATGCTGCCTTGATATCAATGGCAGTCACTCTCACCTCACCGCTTGAGTTCAGCTCTTTTGTCCATGTTTGAACCAAGGCTGGAATGAGGTCAGGAGCTGAGTGGCCCTGGCGGAACACAAACTGAGCATCACTGAGCAGGTTATTGCTAAGCAAGTGCTGCTTGATGGCACTGTTGATGACACCTTCCATCACTTACTGATGATTGAGAGTAGGCTGATGGGGCGGTAATTGACCGGGTTGGACTTGTCCTGCTTTTTATGTACAGGACATACCTGGGCAATTTTCCACATTGCCGGGAAGATGCCAGTGTTGTAGCTGTATTGGAACAGCTTGGCTAGGGGTGCGGCAGGTTTTGGAGCACAGGTCTTCAGTACTATTGCCGGAATGTTGTCAGGGCCCATCGCCTTTGCAGTATCTAGTGCCTTCAGTCGTTTCTTGATATCACACGGAGTGAATCGAATTGGCTGAAATCTGGCATCTGTGATGCTGGGGACTTCAGGAGGAGGCCGAGATGGATCATCAAATCAGCACTTCTGGCTGAAGATTGTTGCAAATGCTTCAGCCTTATCTTTCGCACTGATGTGCTGGGCTCCCCCATCATTGCGGATGGGGATATTTGTGGAGCCACCTCCTCCAGTTAGTTGTTTAATTGTCCACCACCATTCACGGCTGGATGTGGCAGGACTGCAGAGCTTAGATCTGATCCGTTGGTTATGGGATCGCTTAGCTCTGTCTATCGCATGCTGCTTACGCAGTTTGGCATGCAAGTAGTCCTGGGTTGTAGCTTCACCAGGTTGACACCTCATTTTGAGGTATGCCTGGTGCTGCTCCTGGCTTGCCCTCCTGCACTCTTCATTGAACCAGGGTTGGTCTCCTGGCTTGATGGTAATGGTAGAGTGGGGGATATGCCGGGCCATGAGGTTACAGTTTGTGGTTGAGTACAATTCTGCTGCTGCTGATGTCCCGCAGTGCCTCATGGATGCCCAGTTTTGCATTGCTAGATCTGTTAGAAATCTATCCCATTTAGCACGGTGACAGTGCCACACAACACGATGGAGGGTATCTTCAATGTGAAGGCGGGACTTCGACTCCACAAGGACTGTGCGGTGGTCACTCCTACCAATACAGTCATGGACGGAAGCATCTGCGGCAGGCAGATTTGTGAGGACGAGGTCAAGTATGTTTTTCCCTCGTGTTGGTTCCCCCACCACCTGCCGCAGACCCAGTCTGGCAGCTATGTCCTTTGGTACTCGGCCAGCTCGGTCAGTAGTGGTGCTACCGAGCCACTGTTGGTGATGGACATTGAAATCCCCCACCCAGAGTACATTTCGTGCCCTTGCCACCCTCAGTGCTTCCTCCAAGTAGTGTTCAACATGGAGGGGTACTGACTCATCAGCTGAGGGAGGGCGGTAGGTGGTAATCAGTAGGAGGTTACCTTGCCCATGTTTGACCTGATGCCGTGAGACTTCATGGGGTCCGGAGTCGATGTTGAGGACTCCCAGGGCAACTCCCTCCTTACTGTAGCCAACTGTCCCGCCCCCTCTGCTGGGTCTGTCCTGCCGGTGGGACAGGACATACCCAGGGATAGTGATTGCAGTGTCTGGGACATTGTCTGTAAAGTATGATTCCGTGAGTATGACTATGTCAGGCTGTTGCTTGACTGGTCTGTGGGACAGCTCTCCCAACTTTGGCACAAGCCCCCAGATGTTAGTAAGGAGGACTGTGCAGGGTCGACAGGGCTGGGTTTGCCGTTGTTGTTTCCGGTGCCTAGATCAATGCCGGATGATCCGTCCGGTTTCATTCCTTTTTATTGACTAGGCCTATGGAGCTTAGATGAATGAGAGGGGATCTTATAAAAAGCTATAAAATTCCAACAGGACTGGTCAGGGAGGATGTTCCCGATGGCTGGGGTGTCCAGAACCAGGGGTCACAGTCTCAGGATGCGGGTAAGCCATTTAGAACCGTGATGAGGAGAAATTTCTTCACTCAGAGGGTGGTGAACCTGTGGAATTCTCTACTGAAGAAGGCAGTGGAGGCCAAGTCATTAAATATATTCAAGAAAGACTTAGATATATTTCTTAATGCCAAAGGGATCAAGGGATATGGGGAGAAGGTGGGAACAGGGTACTGAATTAGACAATCAGCCATGATCCATGTTCTTTTTTGAATGGCAGAGCAGGCCCGAAGGGCCGAATGGTCCACTCCTGCTCCTATTTTCTATGTTTCTAGATGGAGAAATAAAGGGAAAAAATATTTGCTTAAGAAAGAGAGAAAAAAGAGAGAGCACTGAAATGCAAGAATTTTTTTTTAACAAATTGAATATTGTTTAAATCTCAAGTCATATTTACTATCTGCAGGTATGAGATTGTACTGTTTGAACTATCCCTTTTCTGGGCTGAAGGGTTTGAGTGGCATTGCATTCACAATTATCACATTGTTATAAGGATGTTTTCGCTGTTAAGTACCAGCCCTAACTTATTGCTTTCTGAGTTTAACTGACAATGAATGCGCTAATGAATGCAAGCTGTCATTTCCGTGAGGTTAATAGTGCAACAGCACAAATTGTTCACTAACTGGGGACCAGTGGGAAGGTTAACAGAGCGGCAGCAGAGAGAGAGAGAGAGAGCGACCTGTGAGGAGTTGAACAGAGCGGCGGCAGAGAGAGAGAGAGCAGGGAGCTTTAAGGAGTGGTCCGGTCCAGCGTATCCGGTCAAGTTCAATCCGGTCCGGTCCAGTCCAGTAAAGTCCGGTCTGGTCTGTGGCTCCAGAGCAGACTGGATGTGACACCCTGTGAAAGAAAAATCAAAGCGTGACATCACAGGAAAACAGCTAGTTGATAGTAAAGTTTACTAATAGCAGTAAAGATTAATAGACTGGCTTGTGAGTATTTCCTCTTATTACTATTACTATTGGTAAGGTGTATTACTGTTGGTGAGGTTTACCTACTATTGGCAATGTTTTAGTATTAGGGTGTATTAATAGTGGTCAGGTGGATTAGTATTGGTAAAGTTTATTATTAGGAGTAGTAAGGTTACTATTAATGTTGGTAAAGTTATTATTACTACTGGTAAGGTTTATTACTATTGGTAAGGTTTATTACTATTAGTAGTAGCAGCGTTTATTAGTAGCAGTAGTACCAATGATTAGGGTAGATAAGTCACCTGGCCCGGATGCTGTGCATCCCAGGTTGCGAAAGGAAGTGGGGATGGAAATAGCAGAAGGGTTTGCCATAATCTTCCCTGGATACGGGGAAGGTGCCAGAGGATTGGAGAATGGCAAATGTGACACCCTTATTCAAGAAAAGCTGTAAGGACAGTCCGAGCAACTACAGGCCAGTTAGTTTAACATCAGTGATGGATACGTTTTGAAACAATAATCAGGGAAAATATCAACAGACATTTAGAGAGGTTTAAGTTAATTAAGGATAGCGAGCATGGATTTGTAAAAGGCAGAACATGCTTGACTAATCTAATTGAATTGTTTGATGAAGTAACAGAGAAGGTTGATGAAGGGAATGAGGTGGATGTTGTTTATATGGATTTTAAGAAAGTATTTGATAAGGTACCACATAAAAGGCTGGTTAACAAAATTGAAACTCATGGAATAGGAGTTATCCAGTTGGATAAAAAATTGGCTTAAGGACAGAAAACAGCAGGTTATAGTAAATGGCTGTTTTTCAGACTGGAGGATGATAGACAGTGATGTCCCCCAAGGATCAGTGCTGGGACCACTGCTTTTTTGCTATATATAAATGACTTGGATCTTGGAATACAAAGTAGAATCTCAAAATTTGCTGACGAGACCAAACTTGGAGGTGCGGCAAACAGTGAGGATGATATGAAACAGGACATTGATAGGCTAGCAGAATGGGTAGAGAGGTGGCAGATGGGATTTAATACTGACAAATGTGAGATGATGCATTTTGGCAGAAGGAATAGGGAGAGGCAATATATCTAAATGGCACAGCTATAAAGAGTGTGCAGGTACAGAGGGACCTGGGAGTGCATGTGCATCAATATTTGAAGGTGGCAGGACATATTGAGAGAGTGGTTAGGAAAGCATATTGGATCTTGGACTTCATAAATAGAGGCATTGAGTACAGAAGCAGGGAAGTTATGCTGAACCTTTATAAAGCTCTGGTTAGGCCCCAACTGGAGTATTGTGTCCAGTTCTGGTCAGGAAGGATGCAGAGGAGATTTACCAGAATGGTTCCAATATTGACATACCCATTGTAGTTTCTTGGACTGTTTATTGCCCTCACCTATACTGTGTGGTGCACATTGCTTGTCTAAAGATTTCCTGAAGTACAACAATTCTGTGAATCTCTGCTGCTTACTTCCCATGTCTGAGGATTTTTACTCACAGCTATCAAAGTCTCACTGATCCTTGACTTACATATTTGGTTTCTGTGACGTATTTCCCTTAGACTGTGCTCCTCTGGCTCCTGGAGTTGCGTCTGTATTTTGGGATATTCTCACAGGTTCTGTGGCCTGAATGCACTGCTCCCATTGTACTTGGAAAACACACCCTCATCAGCTGACGCTCTATACCCTGAGGTGTGTAGCACATAGTCAGAATGCTGCATGGCTGCTGAATGAATCACTGATTCATGGCAGTGTAGGAGGAGAAAAGGATCCGCTGAGGGGGACAGGAAAGACTCCTAGGTTAAAAATTTCAGTCATTCACCTTCTGTAACATGATGGCTCAGTGTTTGGTTCTCTCTCAGCACTGTGGTGCAGAGTGCATGTTCCACAAATCAGCCAATCGGTCTGTTTATCAAGGAGATGTGGGCGGAGAGACCTCACCATATCAAATAACACAGTTGAGATAATCACAAGGCTTTTAGAAAAAAAAAAGAGATTTCAACAAATGAAATATACTTTTAAAAGGAAGAAATTTTGCTCATAATCCTGCCAGTTAGGAACAGGTGAGGCACAATCATGGAGGACAGTTGGGATATTAGAGAGACCACTGTCGATGGGTTAAACAGATATTTCTTGTGCGCCAACTGTTCCTAAATTCTCAGTATCAGTTTCTGCATCTAAATACACAGCATCTCCCTCACTCCCTCTCTCTATGACTGCAGCGGTTCAAAAAGGCGGCTCACCATCACCTTCTCCAGGGTAATTAGAGATGGGCAAATCTGGCCTTGCCAGTGATGCTCACATCTCGAGAATTAATATAACTGCCACAAGAGTGCTGCTGTATCCTCACTACAGTGAAGGCAAACTCTTGACAGTTTGAGTTGGTGAAAAAGCAACAGCATAATATTGTAAGTTCCACAGGAGAAAGATTGCTTACTGTCATGCAGGCCCCCACCTGCCAAGAATGAGGCATATTAATTTTGTCATATGAACAATGATTTTAAACTGTTGCTGGAGTGAAGAATTTGACTTGTTTGAAGATCACCAGACACTGGGCTGGAAGGACATTTGCATACTAAGAGACGCTGCTTGTGGAGACAAAGGGCTACTCCCTGCTCCAATTAACCCAAATGAATTTTGATCAGCAGACATTGAAGGTGTAAGGAAGCGCATTCCAGGCCCTGCTAAAATGATACAATCCACAGAGCCAGGACTGGTTAAACCAGCTGGTCACATGACTAACTGGCTGAACTAGCCACAGGACAGTTTGAATTCAGAAGGCCGTGTTCAACTGAGGCTGGAACAAGGAAGCCTCTCTCTCTCTTGCTTTCTCCCAAGCCACCATACCCACAGAAGACACGGAAACCTCAAGAAAGAAATTGCTCCGACATTGGAAAAAGTTCAAGCATGAACTGGGTCCCAATGAACAGCAAGACATACCAGCAACCAACAACTCCACATTGAACTTAAAGGACTGTAGCTACCAGATATTGCCTCAAACCTTTCCCCTTTATTCCTTCTACTTTTTCTGTCTCTATCTGCCTGTGTGTTTATTGGGCCGAGGGTAACAGAGAGCGGGCGGGGCGCAACGGAGAGCAACAAAATCCGGGGATTGACAGGAACAGAGTCCGGGGATTGACAGGAACAGAGTCCGGAGATTGACAGGAACAGAGTCCGGAGATTGACAGGAACAGAGTCCGGGGCTGAGAGTGACAGAGTCCGGGGCTGAGAGTGACAGAGTCCGGGGCTGAGAGTGACAGAGTCCGGGCTGAGAGTGACAGAGTCCGGGGCTGAGAGTGACAGAGTCCGGGCTGAGAGTGACAGAGTCCGGGCTGAGAGTTACAGAGTCTGAGCTGACAGTGACAGAGTCTGGGGCTGAGAGCGACAGAGTCCGGGCTGAGAGTTACAGAGGCTGAGCTGACAGTAACAGAGTCTGGGGCTGAGAGCGACAGAGAGCGGGCTGAGAGTTACAGAGAGCGGGCTGAGAGTTACAGAGTCCGGGCTGAGAGCGACAGAGTCCGGGGCTGAGAGCGAGAGAGCAGGCTGAGAGTTACAGAGTCTGAGCTGACAGTAACAGAGTCTGGGACTGAGAGTGACAGAGAACGGGCTGAGAGTTACAGAGAGCGGGCTGAGAGTTACAGAGTCTGGGCTGAGAGTTACAGAGTCTGGGCTGAGAGTTACAGAGTCTGGGCTGAGAGTTACAGAGAGCGGGCTGAGAGTTACAGAGAGCGGGCTGAGAGTTACAGAGAGCGGGCTGAGAGTTACAGAGAGCGGGCTGAGAGTTACAGAGAGCGGGCTGAGAGTTACAGAGAGCGGGCTGAGAGTTACAGAGAGCGGGCTGAGAGTTACAGAGAGCGGGCTGAGAGTTACAGAGAGCGGGCTGAGAGTTACAGAGAGCGGGCTGAGAGCTACAGAGAGTGGGCTGAGAGTTACAGAGAGCGGGCTGAGAGTGACAGAGTCCGGGCTGAGAGCGACAGAGAGCGGGCTGAAAGTTACAGAATCCGGGCTGAGAGTGACAGAGTCCGAGAGCGACAGAGTCCGAGAGCGACAGAGTCCGGGCAGACAGTAACAGAGTCCGGGGCTGAGAGTGACAGAGTCCGGGGCTGAGAGTGACAGAGTCCGGGGCTGAGAGTGACACAGTCCGGGACTGACAGTGACAGAGTCCGGGACTGAGAGTAACAGAGTCCGGACTGAGTGTAACAGAGTCCGGACTGAGAGTAACAGAGTCCGGGGCTGAGAGTAACAGAGTCCGGACTGAGAGTAACAGAGTCCGGGCAGATGGTAACAGAGTCCGGGGCTGAGAGTAACAGAGACCGGACTGAGAGTAACAGAGTCCAGGGCTGAGAGTAACAGAGTCCGGACTGACAGTGACAGAGTCCAGACTGAGAGTAACAGAGTCCAGGACTGAGAGTAACAGAGTCCGGGACTGAGAGTAACAGAGTCCGGACTGAGAGTAACAAAGTCCGGGGCTGAGAGTAACAGAGTCCGGACTGAGAGTAACAGAGTCCGGACTGAGAGTAACAGAGTCCGGGGCTGAGAGTAACAGAGACCGGACTGAGAGTAACAGAGTCCGGACTGAGAGTAACAGAGTCCGGACTGAGAGTAACAAAGTCCGGGGCTGAGAGTAACAGAGTCCGGGGCTGAGAGTAACAGAGTCCGGGCAGACGGCAACAGAGTCCGGGGCTGAGAGTAACAGAGTCCGGGCTGAGAGTAACAGAGTCCAGGGCTGAGAGTAACAGAGTCCGGACTGACAGTGACAGAGTCCGGACTGAGTGTAACAGAGTCCGGACTGAGTGTAACAGAGTCCGGACTGAGTGTATCAGAGTCCGGACTGAGTGTATCAGAGTCCGGACTGAGAGTGACAGAGTCCGGGGCTGAGAGTGACAGAGTCCGGACTGAGAGTGACAGAGTCCGGACTGAGAGTGACAGAGTCCGGGGCTGAGAGTGACAGAGTCCGGGGCTGAGAGTGACAGAGTCCGGGGCTGAGAGTGACAGAGTCCGGGGCTGAGAGTGACAGAGTCCGGGGCTGAGAGTGACAGAGTCCGGGGCTGAGAGTGACAGAGTCCGGACTGAGAGTGACAGAGTCCGGGGCTGACAGTGACACAGTCCGGGACTGAGAGGGACAGAGTCCAGGGCTGACAGTAACACAGTCCGGGGCTGAGAGTGACAGAGACCGGGCTGAGATTGACAGAGTCCGGGGCTGACAGTGACACAGTCCGGGGCTGAGAGTGACAGAGTCCGGGCTGAGAGTGACACAGTCCGGGGCTGAGAGTGACACAGTCCGGGGCTGAGAGTGACACAGTCCGGGCTGAGAGTATCACAGTCCGGGGCTGAGAGTATCACAGTCCGGGGCTGAGAGTATCACAGTCCGGGGCTGAGAGTGACACAGTCCGGGGCTGAGAGTGACACAGTCCGGGGCTGAGAGTGACACAGTCCGGGGCTGAGAATATCACAGACCGGGGCTGAGAATATCACAGTCCGGGGCTGAGAGTGACACAGTCCGGGGCTGAGAGTGACACAGTCCGGGGCTGAGAGTGACACAGTCCGGGGCTGAGAGTGACACAGTCCGGGGCTGAGAGTATCACAGTCCGGGGCTGAGAGTGACAACAGTCCGGGGCTGAGAGTATCACAGCCCGGGGCTGAGAGTGACACAATCCGGGGCTGAGAGTGACACAGTCCGGGGCTGAGAGTGACACAGTCCGGGGCTGAGAGTGACACAGTCCGGGGCTGAGAGTGACACAGTCCGGGGCTGAGAGTGACACAGTCCGGGGCTGAGAGTGACACAGTCCGGGGCTGAGAGTGACACAGTCCGGGGCTGAGAGTATCACAGTCCGGGGCTGAGAGTGACAACAGTCCGGGGCTGAGAGTATCACAGCCCGGGGCTGAGAGTGACACAGTCCGGGGCTGAGAGTGACACAGTCCGGGGCTGAGAGTAACAGAGTCCGGGGCTGAGAGTATCACAGCCCGGGGCTGAGAGTGACACAGCCCGGGGCTGAGAGTGACACAGCCCGGGGCTGAGAGTGACACAGCCCGGGGCTGAGAGTGACACAGCCCGGGGCTGAGAGTGACACAGTCCGGGGCTGAGAGTGACACAGTCCGGGGCTGAGAGTGACACAGTCCGGGGCTGAGAGTGACACAGTCCGGGGCTGAGAGTGACACAGTCCGGGGCTGAGAGTGACACAGTCCGGGGCTGAGAGTATCACAGTCCGGGGCTGAGAGTGACACAGTCCGGGGCTGAGAGTGACACAGTCCGGGGCTGAGAGTGACACAGTCCGGGGCTGAGAGGGACAGAGTCCGGGGCTGAGAGGGACAGAGTCCGGGGCTGAGAGGGACAGAGTCCGGGGCTGAGAGGGACAGAGTCCGGGGCTGAGAGGGACAGAGTCCGGGGCTGACAGTGACACAGTCCGGGGCTGACAGTGACACAGTCCGGGGCTGACAGTGACACAGTCCGGGGCTGACAGTGACACAGTCCGGGGCTGACAGTGACACAGTCCGGGGCTGAGAGTGACACAGTCCGGGGCTGAGAGTGACACAGTCCGGGGCTGAGACTGACACAGTCCGGGGCTGAGACTGACACAGTCCGGGGCTGAGAGTGACACAGTCCGGGGCTGAGAGTGACACAGTCCGGGGCTGAGAGTGACACAGTCCGGGGCTGAGAGTATCACAGTCCGGGGCTGAGAGTGACACAGTCCGGGGCTGAGAGTGACACAGTCCGGGGCTGAGAGTGACACAGTCCGGGGCTGAGAGTGACAGAGTCCGGGGCTGAGAGTGACAGAGTCCGGGGCTGAGAGTGACAGAGTCCGGGGCTGAGAGTAACACAGTCCGGGGCTGAGAGTAACACAGTCCGGGGCTGAGAGTAACACAGTCCGGGGCTGAGAGTAACACAGTCCGGGGCTGAGAGTAACACAGTCAGGGGCTGAGAGTAACACAGTCAGGGGCTGAGAGTAACACAGTCCGGGGCTGAGAGTAACACAGTCCGGGGCTGAGAGTAACACAGTCCGGGGCTGAGAGTATCACAGTCCGGGGCTGAGAGTGACAGAGTCCGGGGCTGAGAGTAACACAGTCCGGGGCTGAGAGTATCACAGTCCGGGGCTGAGAGTATCACAGTCCGGGGCTGAGAGTATCACAGTCCGGGGCTGAGAGTGACACAGTCCGGGGCTGAGAGTGACACAGTCCGGGGCTGAGAGTGACACAGTCCGGGGCTGAGAGTGACACAGTCCGGGGCTGAGAGTGACACAGTCCGGGGCTGAGAGCGACACAGTCCGGGGCTGAGAGCGACACAGTCCGGGGCTGAGAGCGACACAGTCCGGGGCTGAGAGCGACACAGTCCGGGGCTGAGAGCGACACAGTCCGGGGCTGAGAGCGACACAGTCCGGGGCTGAGAGCGACACAGTCCGGGGCTGAGAGCGACACAGTCCGGGGCTGAGAGCGACACAGTCCGGGGCTGAGAGCGACACAGTCCGGGGCTGAGAGCGACACAGTCCGGGGCTGAGAGCGACACAGTCCGGGGCTGAGAGCGACACAGTCCGGGGCTGAGAGCGACACAGTCCGGGGCTGAGAGCGACACAGTCCGGGGCTGAGAGCGACACAGTCCGGGGCTGAGAGCGACACAGTCCGGGGCTGAGAGCGACACAGTCCGGGGCTGAGAGCGACACAGTCCGGGGCTGAGAGCGACACAGTCCGGGGCTGAGAGCGACACAGTCCGGGGCTGAGAGCGACACAGTCCGGGGCTGAGAGCGACACAGTCCGGGGCTGAGAGCGACACAGTCCGGGGCTGAGAGCGACACAGTCCGGGGCTGAGAGCGACACAGTCCGGGGCTGAGAGCGACACAGTACGGGGCTGAGAGCGACACAGTCCGGGGCTGAGAGCGACACAGTCCGGGGCTGAGAGCGACACAGTCCGGGGCTGAGAGCGACAGAGTCCGGGGCTGAGAGCGACAGAGTCCGGGGCTGAGAGCGACACAGTCCGGGGCTGAGAGCGACACAGTCCGGGGCTGAGAGTATCACAGTCCGGGGCTGAGAGTGACACAGTCCGGGGCTGAGAGTGACACAGTCCGGGGCTGAGAGTGACACAGTCCGGGGCTGAGAGTAACAGAGTCCGGGGCTGAGAGTAACAGAGTCCGGGGCTGAGAGTGACACAGTCCGGGGCTGAGAGTGACACAGTCCGGGGCTGAGAGTGACACAGTCCGGGGCTGAGAGTAACAGAGTCCGGACTGAGTGTAACAGAGTCCGGACTGAGTGTAACAGAGTCCGGACTGAGAGTAACAGAGTCCGGGGCTGAGAGTAACAGAGTCCGGACTGAGAGTAACAGAGTCCGGGCAGACGGTAACAGAGTCCGGGGCTGAGAGTAACAGAGACCGGACTGAGAGTAACAGAGACCGGACTGAGAGTAAGAGAGTCCAGGGCTGAGAGTAACAGAGTCCGGACTGACAGTGACAGAGTCCAGACTGAGAATAACAGAGTCCGGGACTGAGAGTAACAGAGTCCGGGACTGAGAGTAACAGAGTCCGGACTGAGAGTAACAAAGTCCGGGGCTGAGAGTAACAGAGTCCGGACTGAGAGTAACAGAGTCCGGACTGAGAGTAACAGAGTCCGGGGCTGAGAGTAACAGAGACCGGACTGAGAGTAACAGAGTCCGGACTGAGAGTAACAGAGTCCGGACTGAGAGTAACAAAGTCCGGGGCTGAGAGTAACAGAGTCCGGGCAGACGGCAACAGAGTCCGGGGCTGAGAGTAACAGAGTCCGGACTGAGAGTAACAGAGTCCAGGGCTGAGAGTAACAGAGTCCAGGGCTGAGAGTAACAGAGTCCGGACTGACAGTGACAGAGTCCGGACTGACAGTGACAGAGTCCGGACTGAGTGTAACAGAGTCCGGACTGAGTGTAACAGAGTCCGGACTGAGTGTATCAGAGTCCGGACTGAGTGTATCAGAGTCCGGACTGAGTGTATCAGAGTCCGGACTGAGAGTGACAGAGTCCGGGGCTGAGAGTGACAGAGTCCGGACTGAGAGTGACAGAGTCCGGACTGAGAGTGACAGAGTCCGGGGCTGACAGTGACACAGTCCGGGACTGAGAGGGACAGAGTCCAGGGCTGACAGTGACACAGTCCGGGGCTGAGAGTGACAGAGTCCGGGGCTGAGAGTGACAGAGTCCAGGGCTGACAGTGACACAGTCCGGGGCTGAGAGTGACAGAGTCCGGGGCTGAGAGTGACACAGTCCGGGGCTGAGAGTGACACAGTCCGGGGCTGAGAGTGACACAGTCCGGGGCAGAGAGTGACACAGTCCGGGGCTGAGAGTGACACAGTCCGGGCTGAGAGTATCACAGTCCGGGGCTGAGAGTATCACAGTCCGGGGCTGAGAGTATCACAGTCCGGGGCTGAGAGTGACACAGTCCGGGGCTGAGAGTGACACAGTCCGGGGCTGAGAATATCACAGTCCGGGGCTGAGAATATCACAGTCCGGGGCTGAGAATATCACAGTCCGGGGCTGAGAGTGACACAGTCCGGGGCTGAGAGTGACACAGTCCGGGGCTGAGAGTGACACAGTCCGGGGCTGAGAGTGACACAGTCCGGGGCTGAGAGTGACACAGTCCGGGGCTGAGAGTGACACAGTCCGGGGCTGAGAGTGACACAATCCGGGGCTGAGAGTGACACAGTCCGGGGCTGAGAGTGACACAGTCCGGGGCTGAGAGTGACACAGTCCGGGGCTGAGAGTATCACAGTCCGGGGCTGAGAGTGACAACAGTCCGGGGCTGAGAGTATCACAGCCCGGGGCTGAGAGTGACACAGTCCGGGGCTGAGAGTGACACAGTCCGGGGCTGAGAGTAACAGAGTCCGGGGCTGAGAGTATCACAGCCCGGGGCTGAGAGTGACACAGCCCGGGGCTGAGAGTGACACAGTCCGGGGCTGAGAGTGACACAGTCCGGGGCTGAGAGTGACACAGTCCGGGGCTGAGAGTGACACAGTCCGGGGCTGAGAGTGACACAGTCCGGGGCTGAGAGTGACACAGTCCGGGGCTGAGAGTATCACAGTCCGGGGCTGAGAGTGACACAGTCCGGGGCTGAGAGTGACACAGTCCGGGGCTGAGAGTGACACAGTCCGGGGCTGAGAGTGACACAGTCCGGGGCTGAGAGTGACACAGTCCGGGGCTGAGAGTGACACAGTCCGGGGCTGAGAGTGACACAGTCCGGGGCTGAGAGGGACAGAGTCCGGGGCTGAGAGGGACAGAGTCCGGGGCTGAGAGGGACAGAGTCCGGGGCTGAGAGGGACAGAGTCCGGGGCTGACAGTGACACAGTCCGGGGCTGACAGTGACACAGTCCGGGGCTGACAGTGACACAGTCCGGGGCTGAGACTGACACAGTCCGGGGCTGAGAGTGACACAGTCCGGGGCTGAGAGTGACACAGTCCGGGGCTGAGAGTGACACAGTCCGGGGCTGAGAGTATCAGAGTCCGGGGCTGAGAGTAACAGAGTCCGGGGCTGAGAGTAACAGAGTCCGGGGCTGAGAGTGACACAGTCCGGGGCTGAGAGTGACACAGTCCGGGGCTGAGAGTGACACAGTCCGGGGCTGAGAGTAACAGAGTCCGGACTGAGAGTAACAGAGTCCGGACTGAGAGTAACAGAGTCCGGGCAGACGGTAACAGAGTCCGGGGCTGAGAGTAACAGAGACCGGACTGAGAGTAACAGAGTCCAGGGCTGAGAGTAACAGAGTCCGGACTGACAGTGACAGAGTCCAGACTGAGAGTAACAGAGTCCGGGACTGAGAGTAACAGAGTCCGGGACTGAGAGTAACAGAGTCCGGACTGAGAGTAACAGAGTCCGGGGCTGAGAGTAACAGAGACCGGACTGAGAGTAACAGAGTCCGGACTGAGAGTAACAGAGTCCGGACTGAGAGTAACAAAGTCCGGGGCTGAGAGTAACAGAGTCCGGGCAGACGGCAACAGAGTCCGGGGCTGAGAGTAACAGAGTCCGGACTGAGAGTAACAGAGTCCAGGGCTGAGAGTAACAGAGTCCGGACTGACAGTGACAGAGTCCGGACTGAGTGTAACAGAGTCCGGACTGAGTGTAACAGAGTCCGGACTGAGTGTATCAGAGTCCGGACTGAGTGTATCAGAGTCCGGACTGAGTGTATCAGAGTCCGGACTGAGTGTATCAGAGTCCGGACTGAGAGTGACAGAGTCCGGGGCTGAGAGTGACAGAGTCCGGACTGAGAGTGACAGAGTCCGGACTGAGAGTGACAGAGTCCGGACTGAGAGTGACAGAGTCCGGGGCTGAGAGTGACAGAGTCCGGACTGAGAGTGACAGAGTCCGGGGCTGACAGTGACACAGTCCGGGACTGAGAGGGACAGAGTCCAGGGCTGACAGTAACACAGTCCGGGGCTGAGAGTGACAGAGACCGGGCTGAGATTGACAGAGTCCAGGGCTGACAGTGACACAGTCCGGGGCTGAGAGTGACAGAGTCCGGGCTGAGAGTGACACAGTCCGGGGCTGAGAGTGACACAGTCCGGGGCTGAGAGTATCACAGTCCGGGGCTGAGAGTATCACAGTCCGGGGCTGAGAGTGACACAGTCCGGGGCTGAGAGTGACACAGTCCGGGGCTGAGAGTGACACAGTCCGGGGCTGAGAGTGACACAGTCCGGGGCTGAGAGTGACACAGTCCGGGGCTGAGAGTGACACAGTCCGGGGCTGAGAGTGACACAGTCCGGGGCTGAGAGTGACACAGTCCGGGGCTGAGAGTGACACAGTCCGGGGCTGAGAGTATCACAGTCCGGGGCTGAGAGTGACAACAGTCCGGGGCTGAGAGTATCACAGCCCGGGGCTGAGAGTGACACAGTCCGGGGCTGAGAGTGACACAGTCCGGGGCTGAGAGTAACAGAGTCCGGGGCTGAGAGTATCACAGCCCGGGGCTGAGAGTGACACAGCCCGGGGCTGAGAGTGACACAGTCCGGGGCTGAGAGTGACACAGTCCGGGGCTGAGAGTGACACAGTCCGGGGCTGAGAGTGACACAGTCCGGGGCTGAGAGTGACACAGTCCGGGGCTGAGAGTGACACAGTCCGGGGCTGAGAGTGACACAGTCCGGGGCTGAGAGTATCACAGTCCGGGGCTGAGAGTGACACAGTCCGGGGCTGAGAGTGACACAGTCCGGGGCTGAGAGTGACACAGTCCGGGGCTGAGAGTGACACAGTCCGGGGCTGAGAGGGACAGAGTCCGGGGCTGAGAGGGACAGAGTCCGGGGCTGAGAGGGACAGAGTCCGGGGCTGAGAGGGACAGAGTCCGGGGCTGAGAGGGACAGAGTCCGGGGCTGAGAGGGACAGAGTCCGGGGCTGACAGTGACACAGTCCGGGGCTGACAGTGACACAGTCCGGGGCTGACAGTGACACAGTCCGGGGCTGAGACTGACACAGTCCGGGGCTGAGAGTGACACAGTCCGGGGCTGAGAGTGACACAGTCCGGGGCTGAGAGTGACACAGTCCGGGGCTGAGAGTGACACAGTCCGGGGCTGAGAGTGACACAGTCCGGGGCTGAGAGTGACACAGTCCGGGGCTGAGAGTATCACAGTCCGGGGCTGAGAGTGACACAGTCCGGGGCTGAGAGTGACACAGTCCGGGGCTGAGAGTGACACAGTCCGGGGCTGAGAGTGACAGAGTCCGGGGCTGAGAGTGACAGAGTCCGGGGCTGAGAGTGACAGAGTCCGGGGCTGAGAGTAACACAGTCCGGGGCTGAGAGTAACACAGTCCGGGGCTGAGAGTAACACAGTCCGGGGCTGAGAGTAACACAGTCCGGGGCTGAGAGTAACACAGTCAGGGGCTGAGAGTAACACAGTCAGGGGCTGAGAGTAACACAGTCCGGGGCTGAGAGTAACACAGTCCGGGGCTGAGAGTATCACAGTCCGGGGCTGAGAGTGACAGAGTCCGGGGCTGAGAGTGACACAGTCCGGGGCTGAGAGTGACACAGTCCGGGGCTGAGAGTATCACAGTCCGGGGCTGAGAGTATCACAGTCCGGGGCTGAGAGTGACACAGTCCGGGGCTGAGAGTGACACAGTCCGGGGCTGAGAGTGACAGAGTCCGGGGCTGAGAGTGACACAGTCCGGGGCTGAGAGTGACACAGTCCGGGGCTGAGAGTGACACAGTCCGGGGCTGAGAGTGACACAGTCCGGGGCTGAGAGTGACACAGTCCGGGGCTGAGAGTGACACAGTCCGGGGCTGAGAGTGACACAGTCCGGGGCTGAGAGTGACACAGTCCGGGGCTGAGAGGAACACAGTCCGGGGCTGAGAGTAACACAGTCCGGGGCTGAGAGTAACAGAGTCCGGGGCTGAGAGCGACACAGTCCGGGGCTGAGAGCGACAGAGTCCGGGGCTGAGAGCGACAGAGTCCGGGGCTGAGAGCGACACAGTCCGGGGCTGAGAGCGACACAGTCCGGGGCTGAGAGCGACACAGTCCGGGGCTGAGAGCGACACAGTCCGGGGCTGAGAGCGACACAGTCCGGGGCTGAGAGCGACACAGTCCGGGGCTGAGAGCGACACAGTCCGGGGCTGAGAGCGACACAGTCCGGGGCTGAGAGCGACAGAGTCCGGGGCTGAGAGCGACACAGTCCGGGGCTGAGAGCGACAGAGTCCGGGGCTGAGAGCGACACAGTCCGGGGCTGAGAGCGACACAGTCCGGGGCTGAGAGTATCACAGTCCGGGGCTGAGAGTGACACAGTCCGGGGCTGAGAGTGACACAGTCCGGGGCTGAGAGTTACAGAGTCCGGGGCTGAGAGTAACAGAGTCCGGGGCTGAGAGTAACAGAGTCCGAGGCTGAGAGTGACACAGTCCGGGGCTGAGAGTGACACAGTCCGGGGCTGAGAGTGACACAGTCCGGGGCTGAGAGTGACACAGTCCGGGGCTGAGAGTGACACAGTCCGGGGCTGAGAGTGACACAGTCCGGGGCTGAGAGTGACACAGTCCGGGGCTGAGAGTATCACAGTCCGGGGCTGAGAGTGACAGAGTCCGGGGCTGAGAGTGACACAGTCCGGGGCTGAGAGTGACACAGTCCGGGGCTGAGAGTGACACAGTCCGGGGCTGACAGTGACACAGTCCGGGGCTGACAGTGACACAGTCCGGGGCTGAGAGTGACACAGTCCGGGGCTGAGAGTGACAGAGTCCGGGGCTGAGAGTGACAGAGTCCGGGGCTGAGAGTGACACAGTCCGGGGCTGAGAGTAACACAGTGCGGGGCTGAGAGTATCACAGTGCGGGGCTGAGAGTATCACAGTCCGGGGCTGAGAGTGACACAGTCCGGGGCTGAGAGTGACACAGTCCGGGGCTGAGAGTGACACAGTCCGGGGCTGAGAGTGACACAGTCCGGGGCTGAGAGTGACACAGTCCGGGGCTGAGAGTGACACAGTCCGGGGCTGAGAGTATCACAGTCCGGGGCTGAGAGTGACAGAGTCCGGGGCTGAGAGTGACAGAGTCCGGGGCTGAGAGTGACAGAGTCCGGGGCTGAGAGTGACACAGTCCGGGGCTGAGAGTAACAGAGTCCGGGGCTGAGAGTGACACAGTCCGGGGCTGAGAGTGACACAGTCCGGGGCTGAGAGTGACACAGTCCGAGGCTGAGAGTAACAGAGTCCGGGGCTGAGAGTAACACAGTCCGAGGCTGAGAGTAACACAGTCCGGGGCTGAGAGTAACACAGTCCGGGGCTGAGAGTGACACTGTCCGGGGCTGAGAGTGACACTGTCCGGGGCTGAGAGTGACAGAGTCCGAGGCTGAGAGTGACAGAGTCCGGGGCTGAGAGTATCACAGTCCGGGGCTGAGAGTGACACAGTCCGGGGCTGAGAGTGACACAGTCCGGGGCTGAGAGTGACACAGTCCGGGGCTGAGAGTGACACAGTCCGGGGCTGAGAGTGACACAGTCCGGGGCTGAGAGTATCACAGTCCGGGGCTGAGAGTATCACAGTCCGGGGCTGAGAGTGACACAGTCCGGGGCTGAGAGTGACACAGTCCGGGGCTGAGAGTGACACAGTCCGGGGCTGAGAGTATCACAGTCCGGGGCTGAGAGTGACAGAGTCCGGGGCTGAGAGTAACACAGTCCGAGGCTGAGAGTAACACAGTCCGGGGCTGAGAGTGACACAGTCCGGGGCTGAGAGTGACACAGTCCGGGGCTGAGAGTGACACAGTCCGGGGCTGAGAGTGACAGAGTCCGGGATGAGAGTGACAGAGTCCGGGGCTGAGAGTGACAGAGTCCGGGGCTGAGAGTGACAGAGTCCGGGGCTGAGAGTATCACAGTCCGGGGCTGAGAGTGACACAGTCCGGGGCTGAGAGTGACACAGTCCGGGGCTGAGAGTGACACAGTCCGGGGCTGAGAGTATCACAGTCCGGGGCTGAGAGTGACACAGTCCGAGGCTGAGAGTATCACAGTCCGGGGCTGAGAGTGACACAGTCCGGGGCTGAGAGTAACACAGTCCGGGGCTGAGAGTATCACAGTCCGAGGCTGAGAGTGACAGAGTCCGGGGCTGAGAGTGACACAGTCCGGGGCTGAGAGTGACACAGTCCGGGGCTGAGAGTGACACAGTCCGGGGCTGAGAGTAACACAGTCCGGGGCTGAGAGTATCACAGTCCGGGGCTGAGAGTAACACAGTCCGAGGCTGAGAGTATCACAGTCCGGGGCTGAGAGTGACACAGTCCGAGGCTGAGAGTATCACAGTCCGGGGCTGAGAGTGACACAGTCCGAGGCTGAGAGTATCACAGTCCGGGGCTGAGAGTATCACAGTCCGGGGCTGAGAGTGACACAGTCCGGGGCTGAGAGTAACACAGTCCGGGGCTGAGAGTGACACAGTCCGAGGCTGAGAGTATCACAGTCCGGGTCTGAGAGTGACACAGTCCGGGGCTGAGAGTATCACAGTCCGGGGCTGAGAGTATCACAGTCCGGGTCTGAGAGTGACACAGTCCGGGGCTGAGAGTAACACAGTCCGGGGCTGAGAGTATCACAGTCCGGGGCTGAGAGTGACACAGTCCGGGGCTGAGAGTATCACAGTCCGGGGCTGAGAGTAACACAGTCCGGGGCTGAGAGTAACACAGTCCGGGGCTGAGAGTATCACAGTCCGGGGCTGAGAGTATCACAGTCCGGGGCTGAGAGTGACACAGTCCGGGGCTGAGAGTATCACAGTCCGGGGCTGAGAGTATCACAGTCCGGGGCTGAGAGTGACACAGTCCGAGGCTGAGAGTATCACAGTCCGGGTCTGAGAGTGACACAGTCCGGGGCTGAGAGTATCACAGTCCGGGGCTGAGAGTATCACAGTCCGGGTCTGAGAGTGACACAGTCCGGGGCTGAGAGTAACACAGTCCGGGGCTGAGAGTATCACAGTCCGGGGCTGAGAGTGACACAGTCCGGGGCTGAGAGTATCACAGTCCGGGGCTGAGAGTAACACAGTCCGGGGCTGAGAGTAACACAGTCCGGGGCTGAGAGTATCACAGTCCGGGGCTGAGAGTATCACAGTCCGGGGCTGAGAGTGACACAGTCCGGGGCTGAGAGTATCACAGTCCGGGGCTGAGAGTATCACAGTCCGGGGCTGAGAGTATCACAGTCCGGGGCTGAGAGTGACACAGTCCGGGGCTGAGAGTGACACAGTCCGGGGCTGAGAGTGACACAGTCCGGGGCTGAGAGTAACACAGTCCGGGGCTGAGAGTAACACAGTCCGGGGCTGAGAGTAACACAGTCCGGGGCTGAGAGTGACACAGTCCGGGGCTGGGAACAGCTCAGGTTTGAGAATCCCCGCAGTTCAGTGAAACACGCACCTGTCTCTCTCTCTCGGGAACGAGGAAACCTTTAAAGATGAAACATCCCAACCTGATAAACTGAAATGTAATCACAAGGATTTAACTAAACATGTTTTACCGACTTCTCAGTGAGTGCAGCTCCTGGTGGAGACTCCGAGCCGCGGATCACGGCGGCAACACTCGAAACATTAACAAGGAAACTGACCACAGTGCGGGGATACATCCCCGCCCCCACAGGCAGACAGACATCCCCGCCCCCACAGGCAGACAGACATCCCCGCCCCCACAGGCAGACAGGCATCCCCGCCCCCACAGACAGACAGGCATCCCCGCCCCCACAGGCAGACAGACATCCCCGCCCCCACAGGCAGACAGACATCCCCGCCCCCACAGGCAGACAGGCATCCCCGCCCCCACAGACAGACAGACCTCCCCGCCCCCACAGGCAGACAGACATCCCCGCCCCCACAGACAGACAGACATCCCCGCCCCCACAGGCAGACAGACATCCCCGCCCCCACAGACAGACAGACATCCCCGCCCCACAGGCAGACAGACATCCCCGCCCCCACAGACAGACAGACCTCCCCGCCCCCACAGGCAGACAGACATCCCCGCCCCCACAGACAGACAGACATCCCCGCCCCCACAGGCAGACAGACATCCCCGCCCCCACAGGCAGACTGACATCCTCGCCCCCACATGCAGACAGACATCCCCGCCCCCACAGGCAGACTGACATCCCCGCCCCCACGGACAGACAGACATCCCCGCCCCCACAGACAGACAGATTGGCCCGCTCCCAGAGACAACACCCGCCCCACCGCAACAGGCAGACAGACAGCCTCACCCACACAAACAGTCTGCCCCACCCTTACAGACAGCCTCTTCCTCACAGCCAACCAGGCGAGGCAGTGGTATTGTCACTGGATGAGTAACGCAGAGACCCAGGGTATTTCCCTGGGGACCTGGGTTCGAATCCCACCACAGCAGAAGGTGGAATTTGAATTTAATTAATAAATCTGGAATTAAAAGCTAGTCTAATGATGGCCATGAAACCATTGTCGATTGTTGTAAAAACCCATCTGGTTCACTAATGTCCTTTAGGGAAGGAAATCTGCTGTCCTTACCTGGTCTGGTCTACATGTGACTCCAGACCCACAGCAATGTGGTTAACTCTTACATGCCCTCTGAAATAGCCTAGCAAGCCACTCAGTTGTATCTAACTGCTACGAAGCCAATAAAAAGGAATGAAACAGGATGGACCACCCGGCATCGACCTAGGCACCGGAATTGACAACGGCAAACCCGGCCCTGTCAACCCTGCAATGTCCTCCTTAATAACATCTGGGGGCTTGTGCCAAAGTTGGGAGAGCTGTCCCACAGACTAGTCAAGCAACAGCCTGACATAGTCATTCTCACGGAATCATACCTTACAGCCTATGTCCCAGACACTGCAATCACTATCCCTGGGTATGTCCTGTCCCACCGGCAGTGGGACAGTGGTCTACAGTAGGGAGGGAGTTGCCCTGGGAGTCCTCAACATCGACTCCGGACCCCATGAAGTCTCATGGCATCAGGTCAAACATGGACAAGGTAACCTCCTACTGATTACCACCTACCGCCCTCCCTCAGCTGATGACTCAGTACTCCTCCATGTTGAACAGCACTTGGAGGAAGCACCGAGGGTGGCAAGGGCACAGAATGTACTCTGGGTGGGGGACTTCAATGTCCATCACCAAGAATGGTTTAGTACTGACCGAGCTGGCCGAGTCCTAAAGGACATAGCTGCTAGACTGGGTCTGCGGCAGGTGGTGAGGGAATCAACAAAAGGGAAAAACAGACTTGACCTCATCCTCACCAATCTGCCTGCCGCAGATGCATCTGTCCATGATAGTATTGGGAGGAGTGACCACCGCACAGTCCTTGTGGAGACGAAGTCCTGCCTTCACATTGAGGATACCGTCCATCGTGTTGTGTGGCACTATCACCGTGCTAAATGGGATAGATTTCGAACAGATCTAGCAATGCAAAACTGGGCATCCATGAGGCGCTGTGGGTCATCAGCAGCAGCAGAATTGTACTCAACCACAATCTGTAACCTCATGGCCCGGCATATCCTCCACTCTACCATTACCATCAAGCCAGGAGACCAACCCTGGTTCAATGAGGAGTGCAGGAGGGCATGCCAGGAGCAGCACCAGGCATACCTCAAAATGAGGTGTCAACCTGGTGAAGCTACAACACAGGACTATCTGCGTGCCAAACTGCGTAAGCAGCATGCGATAGACAGAGCTAAGCGATCCCATAACCAACGGATCAGATCTAAGCTCTGCAGTCCTGCCACAACAGCCGTGAATGGTGGTGGAAAATTAAACAACTAACTGGAGGAGGTGGCTCCACAAATATCCCCATCCTCAATGATGGGGGAGCCTCACACATCAGTGCAAAAGATAAGGCTGAAGCATTTGCAAAAATCTTCAGCCAGAAGTGCCGAGTTGATGATCCATCTCGGCCTCCTCCTGAAGTCCCCAGCATCACAGGTGCCAGACTTCAGCCAATTCGATTCACTCCGCGTGATATCAAGAGACGACTGAAGGCACTGGATACTGCAAAGGCTATGGGTCCTGACAACATTCCGGAAATTGTACTGAAGACCTGTGCTCCAGAACTTGCCACACCCCTAGCTAAGCTGTTCCAGAATAGCCACAACACTGGCATCTTCCCGGCAATGTGGAAAATTGCCCAGGTATGTCCTGTACACAAAAAGCAGGACAAATCCAACCCGACCAATTACCGCCCCATCAGCCTACTCTCAATCATCAGTAAAGTGATGGAAGGTGTCATCAACAGTGCCATCAAGCGGCACTTGCTTAGCAATAACCTGCTCAGTGACGCTCAGTTTGGGTTCTGCCAGGGCCACTTAGCTCCGGACCTCATTACAGCCTTGGTTCAAACATGGACAAAAGAACTGAACTCAAGAGGTGAGGTGAGAGTGACTGCCCTTGACATCAAGGCAGCATTTGACCAAGTATGGCATCAAGGAGCCCTAGCAAAACTGAAGGCAATGGGAATCAGGGGAAAACTCTCCGCTGGTTGGAATCATACCTAGCGCAAAGGAAGATGGCTGTGGTTGTTGGAGGTCAATCATCTCAGCTCCAGGACATCACTGCAGGAGTTCCTCAGGGTAGTGTCCTCGGCCCAACCATCTTCAGCTGTTTCATCAATGACCTTCCTTCAATCATAAGGTCAGAAGTGGGGATGTTCGCTGATGATTGCACAATGTTCAGCACCATTTGCAACTCCTCAGATACTGAAGCAGTCTGTGTAGAAATGCAGCAAGACCTGTACAATATCCAGGCTTGGGCTGATAAGTGGCAAATAATATTCGCGCCACACAAGTGCCAGGCAATGACCATCTCCAACAAGAGAGATCTAACCATCTCCCCTTGACATTCAATGGCATTACCACCGCTGAATCCCCCACTATCATCATTCTGGGGGCTACCATTGACCAGAAACTGAACTGGAGTAGCCATATAAATACCGTGGCTACAAGAGCAGGTCAGAGGCTAGGAATCCTGCGGCGAATAATTCACCTCCTGACTCCCCAAAGCCTGTCCACCATCTACAAGGCACAAGTCAGGAGTGTATTGGAATACTCTCCACTTGCCTGGATGGGTGCAGCTCCAACAACACTCAAGAAGCTCGACACCATCCAGGACAAAGCAGCCTGCTTGATTGGCACACCATCTACAATAATTCACTCCCTCCACCACCGACGCACAGTGGCAGCAGTGTGTACCATCTACAAGATGCACTGCAGCAATGTACCAAGGCTCCTTAGACAGCACCTTCCAAACCCGCGACCTCTGCCAACTAGAAGGACAAGGGCAGCAAATGCATGGGAACATCACCACCTGCAAGTTCCCCTCCAAGTCACACAGCATCCTGACTTGGAACTATATCGCCGTTCCTTCACTGTTGCTGGGTCAAAATCCTGGAACTCTCTTCCTAACAGCATTGTGGATGTACCTACCTCACATGGACTGCAATGGTTCAAGAAGGCAGCTCACCACCACCTTCTCAAGGGCAATTAGGGATGGACGATAAATGCTGGCCTGGCCAGTGACACCCAGATCCCATGAATGAAATAAAACAAAAGACAGCCCCTCCTCACAGTCTAATGACCATAAAACCACTGTCGATTGTTGTAAAAACCCATCTGGTTCACTAATGCCCTTTAGGGCTAAAAGGGGTCATGAAATATCTTTAGCAAACAGGGTTAAGGAAAATCCCAAAGCCTTTTATTCATATATAAGGAGCAAGAGGGTAACTAGAGAAAGGATTGGCCCACTCAAGGACAAAGGAGGAAAGTTATGCGTGGAGTCAGAGAAAATGGGTGAGATTCTAAACGAGTACTTTGCATCGGTATTCACCGAGGAGAGGGACATGATGGATGTTGAGGTTAGGGACAGATGTTTGATTACTCTAGGTCAAGTCGGCATAAGGAGGGAGGAAGTGTTGGGTATTCTAAAAGGCATTAAGGTGGACAAGTCCCCAGGTCCGGATGGGATCTATCCCAGGTTACTGAGGGAAGAGAGAGAGGAAATAGATTAGATTAGAGATACAGCACTGAAACAGGCCCTTCAGCCCACCGAGTCTGTGCCGACCATCAACCACCCATTTATACTAATCCTACACTAATCCCATATTCCTACCAAACATCTCCACCTGTCCCTATATTTCTCTACCACCTACCTATACTAGTGACAATTTATAATGGCCAATTTACCTACCAACCTGCAAGTCTTTTGGCTTGTGGGAGGAAACCGGAGCACCCGGAGAAAACCCACGCAGACACAGGGAGAACTTGCAAACTCCACACAGGCAGTACCCAGAATCGAACCCGGGTCCCTGGAGCTGTGAGGCTGCAGTGCTAACCACTGTACCACTGTGCCGCCCCTTAGCTGGGGCCTGAACAGATATCTTTGCAGCATCCTTAAACACGGGTGAGGTCCCGGAGGACTGGAGAATTGCTAATGTTGTCCCCTTGTTTAAGAAGGGTAGCAGGGATAATCCAGGTAATTATAGACCGGTGAGCCTGACGTCAGTGGTAGGGAAGCTGCTGGAGAAGATACTGAGGGATAGGATCTATTCACATTTGGAAGAAAATGGGCTTATCAGTGATAGGCAACATGGTTTTGTGCAGGGAAGGTCATGTCTTACCAACTTAATAGAATTCTTTGAGGAAGTGACAAAGTTGATTGATGAGGGAAGGGCTGTCGATGTCATATATATGGACTTCAGTAAGGCGTTTGATAAGGTTCCCCATGGTAGGCTGATGGAGAAAGTGAAGTCGCATGGGGTCCAGGGTGTACTAGCTAGATGGATAAAGAACTAGCTGGGCAACAGGAGACAGAGAGTAGCAGTGGAAGGGAGTTTCTCAAAATGGAGACGTGTGACCAGTGGTGTTCCACAGGGATCCGTGCTGGGACCACTGTTGTTTGTGATATACATAAATGATTTGGAGAAAAGTATAGGTGGACTGATTAGCAAGTTTGCAGACGACACTAAGATTGGTGGAGTAGCAGATAGTGAAGGGGACTGTCAGAGAATACAGCAGAATATAAATAGATTGGAGAGTTGGGCAGAGAAATGGCAGATGGAGTTCAATCAGGGCAAATGCGAGGTGATGCATTTTGGAAGATCCAATTCAAGAGTGAACTATACAGTAAATGGAAAAGTCCTGGGGAAAATTGATGTACAGAGAGATTTGGGTGTTCAGGTCCATTGTTCCCTGAAGGTGGCAACGCAAGTCAATAGAGTGGTCAAGAAGGCATACGGCATGCTTTCCTTCATCGGACGGGGTATTGAGTACAAGGGTTGGCAGGTCATGTTACAGTTGTATAAGACTTTGGTTCGGCCACATTTGGAATACTGCGTGCAGTATGTAGATGCTTTGGAGAGGGTGCAGAGGAGGTTCACCAGGATGTTGCCTGGTATGGAGGGCGCTAGCTATGAAGAGAGGTTGAGCAGATTAGGATTATTTTCATTAGAAAGACGGAGGTTGAGGGGGGACCTGATTGAGGTGTACAAAATCATGAGAGGTCTGGACAGGGTGGATAGCAAGAAGCTTTTTCCCAGAGTGGGGGATTCAATTACTAGGGGTCACGAGTTCAAAGTGAGAGGGGAAAAGTTTAGGGGGGATATGCGTGGAAAGTTCTTTACGCAGAGGATGGTGGGTGCCTGGAACGCGTTGCCAGCGGAGGTGGTAGACGCGGGCATGATAGCGTCTTTTAAGATGTATCTAGACAGATACATGAATGGGCAGGAAGCAAAGAGATACAGACCCTTAGAAAATAGGCGACAGGTTTAGATAGAGGATCTGGATCGGCGCAGGCTTGGAGGGCCGAAGGGCCTGTTCCTGTGCTGTAATTTTCTTTGCTCTTTGTTCTTTGAAGGAAATCTGCTGTCCTTACCTGGTCTGGCCTACATGTGACTCCAGACCCACAGCAATGTGGTTGACTCTTACGTGCCCTCTGAAATGGCTCGCAAACCACTCAGTTTAAGGGCAATTAGGGATGGGCAATAAATGTTGGCCTAGCCAGCGACGCCCACATCCCACAAAACGAATAAAAAAAATATAGACAGACAGTCCCTCCTTCACAGATAGACAGACATCTTGGCATTTCTTCGCGGATGAAGATTTTGGGACGGTTGTGTCATCGGTTGCAGGCCCGGTGGTGATTAGTCAGGCCTATCCATGACCTTCAAATTCTCCCACAGCAGGTACAAATGAAGGTGTAGCCGCTGCTGGGGGAAATTGGATCTATTCTTCTCCTCCTTTTCTCTTTCATGCTGGTTCTTTGCTCAGTCTCAAAGGTGTCTGTAGCCCTCCCGATGTAGCATCTCCAAGCATCACGATCTATGGCCTGCGCTTCCCACTGGTGATGGTCGATGCGCCACACAGGGAGGGACCTCCTCAAGGAGTCCTTGAAACATATGCGTGGGGCCCCTCTGTTCCTTTACCCGTGGTCAGCTCTCCATACAACACAATCTTGGGCAGGCAACTGTCGTCCATCCGGGCAACGTGACCCGCCCAACGCAGTTGGTTTTGCAGGAGGATGGCCTTGAAGCTGGTGATGTTGGATGTTTCCAGGCCTTCAATGTTTGAGATGCGATCCTGCCAGCGGATCTTGACACGACATCATACAGAAGGGTGGTGAGGACTATGGCTTTGTACACTTTTAGTTTGGTCTGTGCTCTGAGGCTGTGGTTGCTCCACACACGTTTGTAGAGTCTGCCAAATGTTCTAAAACAAGAAATGCTGGAAATACTCAGCAGGTCTGGCAGCATCTGTGGAGAGAGAAGCAGAGTTAACGTTTCAGGTCAGTGACCCTACTTTTGATGAAGGGTCACTGACCTGAAACGTTAATTCTGCTTCTCTCTCCACAGATGCTGTCAGACCTGCTGAGTATTTCCAGCATTTCTTGTTTTTATTTCAGATTTCCAGCATCTGCAGTATTTTGCTTTTCTTTTACTGCCGAATGTACTGTTTGCTTTTGAGAGCCTATTGTCCACTTCCTTGTCTATGGTGGTATCAAACGAGATGACGCTCCCCAAATACGTAAATTGCTTGATGGCATTCAGCTCGGTTCCCTCGATGACAATGCTTGGTGGTCTATATTCTTCTTGGGGTGCAGGCTGATGCAGGACTTGCTCATTGGGGGCCGTAAAATTCTGGCCTATGACTTTATGAAGGCAGAGTGAACTGGGAAATGAGGTAGGACAGTGGAGATGCAGTGGCAGACTTTTAAGGAGATATTTCATAACACTCAGCAAAAATACATTCCACTGAGAAAGAAAGACTCTCAGAATGACACACCATCTGTGGCTAACTAAGGAAGTTAAAGGTAGTATCAAATGGAAAGAAAATGTGTACAATTCTTTGAAGATTGGTGGTAGATCAGAAGATTTGACAGAATTTAAAAACCAGCCAAGTTTGACTAAAAAAAAAATGAAGGAGAAAGAGAGTATGAGGGAAAGCTTGCTAGAAATATAAAAACGGACAGTAAGAGTTTCTACTAGTATCTAAAAAGGAAAAGAGGTGAAAGGGAGGGAGGAACTTAAAACAATTACAATCACCAGGGAAAGGGTACTGAAAAAACTATTCGAAATAAAAGTTGACAAGTCCCCAAGCTGCTGATATAGTAGAGGCATTTGTTTAATTTTCCAAGATTCCCTAGATTCTGATGAGGTCTCATCAGATTGTAAAATAGTGAATGTAACTCTTCAAGAAAGAAGGAAGATAGAAAGCAGGAAACTACAGGCTAATTAGCCTAACATCTGTCGTCGGGAAAATGCTCAAATCTATGATTAAGGACATTATTGCAGGGCACTTCGAAACTCTTAATGCAATCAAGCAGAGTCAACATAGTTTTATGAAAGGGAACTCGTGTTTAAGTAATTTCTTAGAGTTCTTTGAGGAAGTAACTAGCAAGGTGGATACAGGGGAACCTGTAGATGTGGTGTACTTGGATTTCCAACAGGCATTCGATAAGGTGCCACATCAAAGGTTAATACACAAAATAAGAGCCCATGGTGTAGGGGAGTAACATATTAGCATGGATAGAGGATTGGTTAGCTAACAGCAAGCGGAAAGTAGGATAAATGAGTCATTTTCGGGTTGGCAAGCTGTAACTAGTGGAGTGCCACAGGGATAAGCGCTGGGGCTTCAACTATTTACAATCTATATCAATGATTTGGATGAAGGGACAGAATGTATGGTTGCTAAATTTGCTGATGTCACTAAGATAGGTAAGAGAATAAGTTGTGAAGAGGACATAAAGAGCTGGATTTTGTGCTAGAAGCAGGACTTCTGGCGCCAGGCTGGAAAGGGGAACCCCACGTCTGCCTTTTCATGCCCCAGGAGTGATCCTCCTGTCTTGTTAAATCAAAGTTTCAAGAGCCGGGATCCCTTGTCCCTTTAAAGACCGAGAACCCGCCTCCATGAGTTGCCAGCCAATCGGAGGGCTGGCAGCTCAGCAGTATTGGCAGCACCACCAGGCGTGGTGGTCACAGTGCCGGTACTGCAGACGCCTCGGACCCAGGCCCAGCGCTGGAACCCTGGACAAGAGGTAGGTGAGGTGCGGTCGGCAGGGCTGGTCGGGAAGGCCCCAGTGAGGAGGAGTGTGGGGGGAGGTGGTTGTGCAGTCCAGGGGGAGGGTGGTCCCCGGGGTAAGGTTGTTTCCGGTGGGGTTCCTCTGTGGGCCGCAAATTGCCCATGAAGGAGGGATTCCTCCCAAGCCCATAGGGAGGGCGCCTTGTGTTGCAAGGCGTCCTCCCCACACAGCGTAGGCCCCCACACCGCGGTATGATCCCAGCGGCGGTGGGAAGAGGCCCTTAACTGGTCATTAATAGGTCACTTAAGGGCCTCAATTGGGCTCTGGGCAGGAAGGCCATCATTAGCCTATCCCATCCCTGGGAAGATCACCCCACCACCACCACCGCCCCCCTCGCCACCTGTCGCAATATTCCGTGTCCCCCCACATCAGGCGGCCACACGAAATCCCGGCCAAGAACTCATGCAAAGGGATATAGATAGGTTAAGTGAGTGGGCAAAAATTTGGCTGATGGAGTATAATGTGGGAAAATGTGAAGTTGTCCGTTTTGGCAGGAAGAATCGAAAAGTAGTATATTATTTGAATGGAGAGAGATTACAGGACTCAGTGGTTCAGAGGGATCTGGGTATCCTGGTACATGAATCACAAAATGTTAGTATGCAGGTATAGCAAGTGATTAGGAAGGCAAATGGAATGCTGCCGTTTATTGCAAGGGGAATGGAATATAAAATTAGGGATGTTTTGCTACAGCTGTACAGGACATTATTGGTGAAACCACATCTGGAGTACTGTACACTGTGTACAGTTTTGGTCTCCTTGCTTATGAAAGGATATAATTGCATGCGAAACAGTTCCGAGAAGGTTCAATTGACTCATTCCTGGGATGACGGGGTTATCTCATGAAGAAAGGTTGGACAGATTGGGTGTATACCCATTGGAGTTTAGAAGAATGAGAGGTGATCTTATTGAAACATATAAGATCCTGAGGGGACTTGACAGGGTGGATGCTGAGAGGATGCTTCACCTTATGGGAGAGTCTAGAACGGTTTAAAATCAGGGGTCTCCCATTTAAGACAATGAGAATTTTTTTTCTCTCAGAGTGTTGTTAGTCTGTGCTATTCCTTTACCCAGAGAACAATGGAGGCTGGGTCATTGAATATTTTTATGGCTGAGTTAGATAGATTCGTGATTTACAAAGGAGTCAAAGTTTAGATAGGAAAGTAGAGTGTGACCGCAATCAGATCAGACATGATCTTATTGTAACGACTGAGGCAGGAGGAGTGCACTGTCTTTTCTAGTTCCACTTCTCCACAGGTGACAACATATATTTAAATGTTTACCCAGTTACCGATACAGTCAATCATAGATTTTACTCTTCATCCCCGAATGAAATACAACAATCGGGTTTCTTTAATAAACGACAAAATTACCAGTTTATTATAAAACAAGACTTATCCCATAATGAAGCACAGATTGAAATATGAAAATTCCCTTTATAAATACTTTCCCCCCACTGCCCCCCCCACCCCCCCCTGCCCACACACCGGTTAACTGAAAAATAGAGATTTTCATAGAAAAGTTCACGGCACAGAAAGAGGCCACTTGGCCCATCGTGTCTGTGCTGGCCGAAAAACGACTCACCTATTCTAATCCCACCTTCCAGCATTTGGTCCGTAGCCCTGCAGGTTACGGCACTTGAGATGCATATCCAGACACCTTTTGAATGAGTTGAGGGTCTCTGCCTCAACTACCCTTTCAGGCAGTGAGCTCCAGACCATCACCACCCTTGGGTTTAAAAGGTTTTCCTCATCTCCTCTCTAATCTTTCTACAAATCACTTTAAATCTATGCCCCCTAGTCACTGACCTCTCTGCTAAGGTGAATAAACCCTTCCCCTCCACTCTACCCAGTCCCCTCAAAATTTTGTACATTTTAATCAGATCTCCCCTCAGCCTTCTCTATTCCAAGGAGAACAACCCCAGCCTATCCAATCTTTCCTTATAGCTGCAATTTTCCAGTCCTGCCAACATCCTCGTAAATCTCCTCTGTACCCTCTCTAGTGCAATTACATCCTTTCTGTAATGAGGTGACCAGAACTGCACACATACTCAGATTGTGGCCTAACCAATGAGTTATACAGTTCCGGCATAACCTCCCTGCTCTTATATTCTATACCTCAGCTCATAAAGGAAAGGATTCCATATGCCTTTATAATTGCCTTATTGACCTGTCCTGCTACCTTCAGGGATCTGTGGACATTCACTCCAAGGTCCCTCACTTCCTCTACACTTCTCAGTATTTTCCCATTAATCGTGTATTCCTTTGCCTTGTTTGACCTACCCAAATGCACCACCTCTGGGTTGAATTCCATTTGCCACTTTTCTGCCCATCTGACTAGACCATCAATATCATCCTGCAACCTACAGCTATCCTCCTCACCATGTACCACACGACCAATCTTTGTGTCGTCTGCAAACTTCTTCGGTCATGCCCCCTACATTTACATCCAAATTGTTGATATATACCACAAAAAACAGGGGACCCAGTACTGAGCCCTGCAGAACGCCACTGGAACAACCCTCCAATCGCAAAAACACCCAACAATTACCCTTTGTTTCCTGCCACTGAGCCAATTTTGTATCCACCTTGCTGCATTCCCCTGGATCCCATGGGATTTTATTTTTTTAACCAGTCTGCCATGTGGGACCTTGTCAAAAGCCTTGCTAAAATCCATGAAGACCACATCAACTGCCCTACCCTCATCTATCTTCCTTGTTACTTCTTCAAATAATTCTATCAAGTGGGTCAAACAAGATCTTCTCTCAACAAATCCATGCTGACTGTCCTTGATTAACCTGTGCCTTTCTATGTGACAGTTTATCCTGCCTCTCAGAATTGATTCCAATAATTTGCCCACTACTGAGGTTAGACTGACCGGCTTGAAATTATTCGGTCTATCCCTTGCTCCCTTTTTAAACAGAGGTACAATGTTAGCAGTTAGATTTTCTCTGTAGAGCTCTTTTACAAATAAAAACAAAAAAAGGCGTACTTTGGCCAAATACTTGTTAATTCGGGTATATGGAGATGGATCACTGGGATCTTTTCTGGAGCAGTTCATTCTGGAGATGTTGAGACGTAGTCTGGTAGGCTTCCAGGAGAAATGTGGCATCAGGGGTTTCATTTATCCCACTCCGGATTCACCGGTTTTTCAAAGGTAGAGAAAGGGGAGCTTACATGCTGGATTTCTCCAGGTCTCTTCCAGAGGTGGAGAAAAGATGAGCTGGGTGTTTCTCTCTTGACAGGTTGCTCTCCAACTGCTTTCAGCACATTCCACACCCTAAGTGAACCAAAACAATATCTCAAAAGTGAAATCCCAAACAGCAAGTCAGAACCTGCTGACCATCAGAAATCTTGTCATCTCACTTCTCTGTAAACATCTTCCCAAGTTACCAAGGTTTCTCTCGTTTAGTGAGCTTAAGGACTGTGACTTCCAGTAAAGGTTGTTTTCAAACAGGGCCTCTCAGTGACCCTTGTAAAAAAAACATCCATGGAGTCTTTTCAGTTTTCCCAAATAAATCAACGTCCATAATTCTAACACATGAATCCTCAAAAAATATTTTTAAAAAGAAGCACTTTCATAATATTATCAAATGGCGGAGCAGGCTCGACGGGCCGAATGGCCCTACTCCTGCTCCTAATTCGTAAATTCATATGTATGTTTGTATGTTTGGGCTCCAAGGGTTAAGCTATGAGGAGAGATTACCTGAACTAGGGTTATATTCCCTGGAATTTAGAAGATTAAGGAGTAATTTGAGTGAAATATTCAAGATATTTAGGGGAACAGATAGAGTAGATAAAGAGAAACTATTTCTGCTGGTTGGGGAGTCGAGGACTGGGGGAATAGTCTAAAAATGAGAGTCAGACCTGACAGCAGTGAAATTAGGAAACATTACTTCATGCAAAGAGTGGTGGAAGTTTGGAATAATTGTTGTGAGATCAATTGTTGATTTTAAAACTGAGATTGAAAGTTTTTTGTTAGTGAAAGGTATTAAGGATTGTGAGGGAAAGCTGGGTACATGGAGTTAGATCATAGATCAGTCATGATTTCATTGAATAGTGGAACAGGCTCAAGGGGTTAAATGGCCTCCTACTGTTCCATGTTTGTATGTTCCAGACTCTCAGCCCATTCCTCAAAGACAAAGTTAGACCATCAATCAACAGACAGACAAAAACAGCCCTTTCGTCACAGGCAGACGGATAGACAAAGACAGCTCACCATCACAGACTGACTAACAGAGACTGTCCCTCCTTTAAAGACAGAGACAGCTCCTCCCACACAGACAGCCCCTTTTATAACATACACAGTGTTGATAGTAACTCTAATATTTACAGGGTATTGTTATTCAATATAATATATACAGGGTGTATTATTCTCTATAATAGATATATATGAACATACAAACTAGGAGCAGGAGTAGGCCATTTGGCCCCTCGTGCATGTTCTGCCATTCTACAAGATCATGACTGATCTGTTTGTGGACTCAACTCCACCTTCCTGCCCATCTCTGATACCGTTTGACTCCCTTGTTTGTCAAGAATCTGTCTACCTCTGCGTTAAAAACATTCAATGACCCTGCCTCTACTGCTCTCCGGAGAAGAGAGTTCCACAGACTCACAACATTCAGAGAAAAAAATATTCTCCTCATCTCTGTCTTTACTGGGAGACCTCTTATTTTTAAACTGTGCCCCCTAGCTTTAGTCTCTCCCACAAGGGGAAACATCCTTTCAACATCCACCCTGTCAAGTCCCCTCAGGATCTTACATGTTTCAATAAGATCACCTCTCATCCTTCTAAACTCCAGTGAATACAGACCCAACCTGTCCAACCTTTCCTCATTAGATAACCCTCTCATCCCAGAAATCAGTCAAGTGAACTTTCTCTGAACTGCTTTCAATGCAGTTATATCCTTTCTGAAGTAAGGAGATCAAAACTGTACAAAATACTCTATATGTGATCTCACCAAGGCCCTGTACAGCTGCAGTAAAACATCTCTACTCTTATATTCCATTCCCCTTGCAATAAATGACAGCATTGCATTTGTCTTCTTAATCAATTGCTGTACCTGTACACTAACTTTTCGTGTTTCATGTACTAGGACACCCAGATCCCTCTGCATCTGAGTTCTGCAATTTCTCTCCATTTAAATAATATGTTGTTTTTTCATTTTTCCAGCCAAAGTGGACAATTTCCCACTTTCCCACATTATACTCCATCTGCCAAATCTTTTCCCACTCACTTAACCTATCTATATCCCTTTGTAGACTCCTTGGTCTGGATTTTACCAGCCCCTCAACGTTGTTGCTCATGGCAGGGGGGCCCGTAAAATACTTGCGGGGAGGCCCACCATGACCCACGACGCCGAGAAGGCCCCATCGCATGTTACCGGCGGTGGTGAGGCCTCAGTGTGGCCCCCACCGTCGCCAGGCAGTGGGGCCATTATTTAAATCTTAAAATTAATTAAAACAAGATGCAAATAAACTACCTGGTCCCAGCGGCTGTCCCACGCCGATATTACAGCCGCCAGCTGCAACCTGCATGTTTTTGGAACTCGGAACGGAGTTGCAAGATGGGACACTGGTGGGGAAGGGGCAGGAGTAAAATTATCAGGGCGGAGGGTGTGGGGAAAGCGGGGAAATCTTTTTTATTGGCTGTGGGGATGGTGGGAAGGGGTTGAAATGTGACGAGGTTGGGGGGCAAGTTCGAGGTGGGAATAAAGTTGATTTTCGGCATATGAGCCAATTAAAAAATCATTGGGTGGGTGGGAAAGGACCTCCAGCTTTCATTTACTTTTTTATTTAAGGTCAATGTAAAATACTGTTGCTTTAAAAATTCAAATGTCTTCTAAGGGCTTGAAGCCCTTTAAAAATGGCGGCAGTGCCTGGATGTTGGCGCCGGACGCTGTTACCGGGGATGGTGCGGCCGCTCCCGATGATGTCGTTAGGGGCGGTCGCTCTGCCCCATCCCCCTCCTGCGTGTAATATCGCGGGGGCTGAGCCGTGGCCAATGCCTGTGGGCACGCTGCTGACTTCAGAGTGCGCTGCCACAATTTGCAAAGTTCAGCCCCTTCTGCCCTCTTCACAACTTTCTCTCCTACCTATCTTTGTGTCATCAGCAAATTTAGCAAGCATACATTCTGTCCCTTCATCCAAATCATAAATAAAGATTGTAAATAATTGAGCCCCCAGCACTGATCCCTGTGACACTCCACTAGTTACAGCTTGTCAACATGAAAATGACCCATTTATGCCTACTCTCTGTTTCCTGTTAGCTTACCAATCCCCTATCCATGCTAATATGTTACACCCTATACCATGGGCTCTTCGAGCCATAGAGTCATTTACGGCATAGAAGGAGGCCATTTGGCCCATCAAGTCCATGCCGACTCTCCACAGAGCAATCCAGTCCGTCCCACTCCCCCGCTCAATCCCTCTTACTTTGTTTCATAACCTTTAATGTTGCACCTTGTCAAATGCCTTCTGGAAATCCAAGTACACCACATCCACAGGTTACCCTTTATCCATATTGCTTGTTACTTCCTCAAAGAACTCTAATAAATGAGTCAAACATGATTTCCCTTTCACAAACCGTGTTGATTGCCTGATTGCATTGAGATTTTCTAAATGACCTGCTATAACCCCCTTAATAATAGATTCCATCATTTTCCCTATGACAGATGTTAAGTTAACAGGCCTGTAGTTTCCTGATTTCTGTCTTCCTCCTTTCTTGAATAGCGGAGTTCCATTCAATATTTTCCAATATGATGGGACCTTTCCAGAATCTAGGGAATTTTGGAAAATTAAAACCAATGCATCCACTATCTCAGCAGCCACTTCCTTTAAGACCCTAGGATGAAGCCCATCAGGACCTGGGGACTTGTCAACTTATAGCTCTATTAATTTTTTCATTTCCCTTTGCACGGCGATGGTAACTATTTTAAGTTCCTCCCTCCCGTTCAATTCTTTTTTTCATACATTCATGGGATGTAGGTGTCGCTAGCTAGGCCAGCATTTATTGCCCATCCCTAATTGCCCTTGAGAAAGTTGTGGTGAGCTGCCTTCTTGAACCGCTGCAGCTCATGTGAGATAGGTACACCCACAGTCCATGATTCACAATTATTTCTGGGATGTTATTTGTATCCTCTACAGTAAAGAGAGATGCAAAAACTCTGTTCAGTTCCTCCGCCATTTCCTTATTTTTCGTTATAACTCCCTATACTCACTCTCTAGAGGACCAACACTCACTTTACTTACTCTTTTCCTTTTTAAATACCTGTAAAAGCTCTTAACTATCCGTTTTTATATTTCTAGCTAGCTTTCTCTCATACTCTAATTTCTCTCTCATTATTCTTTTGGTCATTCTTTGCTGTTTTTTATATTCTGTCCAATCTTCTGACCAGCCAATACTCTTCGCTGAATTGTACACTTTTTCTTTCAATTTGATACTATCTTTAACTTTCTTAGTTAGCCACGGATGGTGCACCCTTCCTCTAGAGTCTTTCTTTCTCACTGGGATGTATCTTTGCTGAGTATTATGAAATATCCCCTTAAATATCTGCCACTGCATCTCTACTGACCTCTCCCTTAACTTTATTTCAAAGTTTACTTCAAGCCCTCATAATTACCCTTATTTAAGTTTAAAACACTTGTCTTAGATCTACTTTTCTCACCCTCAAACTGAATGTGAAATTCGATCATATTATGATCACTGCTACCTCGGTGCGCCTTCATTATGAGGTCATTAATTAATCTTGTCTCATTGCACAGTACCAGATCTAGCATAGCCTGCTCTCTGGTTGGCACTAGAATGTGCTGCTCTAAGAAACTGTCCCGAAAACAGTCTATGAACTCAACTTCCAGGCTGCCTTTGCGAATCTGATTCATCCAATCTATCTGTAGATTAAAATTACCCATGATTATCAGTGTACCTTTCTCAAAAGCCCTCATTATTTCTTCCTGTAGACCTTGTCCTACATTGTGGTAACTGTTGGGGTCCTATAAACTACTCCCACTAGTAACTTCACAACATTACTATTTCTTATCTCTATCCAAATTGATTCTACATCTTGATTTTTAGAACTAAGATCACCTGTCTCTATTGTATTATTGTCATCCTTAATTAACAGAGCTACCCCTCCACTTTTTCCTAGTTTCCTGTCCTTCCGAAATGTCATGTACCCTTAAATATTCAGGTCCCAGCCTTTGTCATCTTGCATCCATGTCTCTGTAATGGTTATCAGATCATACATATTTATTTCTATTTGAGCTATCAATTCATTTGTTTTGTTACGAATGCTGCACACATTCAAATACAGAGCCTTTAGCTCTGTCTTTTTACTATTTGTGTAACCTCTAGCCCTAGCTGCTTGCACACTCTTAATTTTATACATTCTGTCCCTTCCTGCCACACTCTGATTATCATTTCCCTTATTGCGACTTTGCTCTATTACCTTGTCCTCTCTCTTTAATTTAGCATATTTTGGGAATTGTTGAAAATAGAGACATGTTGTCAAAGCTTTTTGTCTTGCACTCATCAGGACAATATGCAAGAATAACCAATGTAAGGGAAAACAACAACTTATGCTGCATGAGAAGAGAGTGCTGATTGGTTGTCAAGTGAACTCTGATTGGTAGAACGTTGCTATGGAGAATGCACGAGTTTACGGTGACTGACAGTTAACTGCCAAGCTTTGTTTGAAATTTAAACCAGGCAGCTTGACTCTGATTGGTCAAGGCATTGCCCTGAGGAATGAACCAGCAAATGGCTGTCACTTATTTTGTTTAGCTGAAAACAGGTGCAATGTTTGTACATGTTCTTTCTGTTTGCAAAGAACAGGGCCCTGTGTATTAATATATGTAGCTTCCAATACACGCAAATGCACCACATTGTGAGTCCGACTGAAAATCTTAAATTGCTTGTCAATGTAATCCTTAGCACACTGCGGATTATTTAGCAGTTGACCAATTGTGGAATCACATCTAATGTTGGACAATGTGTTTTGAGTTTTGCAAGCACAGGCTGGTTGGGTACAGTCTGTATCTTGCCTATTGCGAACAGCAGAAGGGACATGTTGTTTGATATGATCCGCCAGTCTTTGGGACGTATGACCTATATACCTAGCATCACACTGGCACTGAAATTCATATATCATATTACTCATTTGTGTGATAAGCAGGACACCATTTTGGCTTGACGGCAGCATCCTGTTAGTGGCGAACACTACATGTGCTGCTACTGCATAGTAGCAGTGTGAAACAGCTAGCTTTACCTGTTACTCAAATGTTTGGGATACATTACCCTTCCTGGGTAATCTGAGGTAAACTGGGCACTTTTCTTTCAAGACATCCTGTGTGACAATGACTACCCTGATCAGATCATTTCTTGCTGTATAGCGCGCAAACTTATGAACAGGCCTAAGGCCATCATTTTCGGCCCTGGAAAGTGTGCTAAGAATTATGCTGACAACCAATTTAAGATTGTCAGTAAGGCTCACAATGTGGTGCATTTGCGTGTACTGGAAGCTACATATATTAATACACAGGGCCCTGTCTTTGCAGACAGAAAGAACATGTACAAACATTGTGCCTGTTTCAGCTAAACAAAATAAGTGCCATCCATTGGCTGGTTCATTCCTCAGGGCAATGCCTTGACCAATCAGAGTCAAGCTGCCTGGTCTTACTTTCAAACAAATCTTGGCAGTTAACTGTCAGTCACCGTAAACTGGTGCCATCTCCATGGCAACGCCTCGACCAGAGTTCACTTGCCAACCAATCAGCACTCTCTTCTCATGCAGTATCAGTTGTTGTTTTCCCTTACATTGGTTATTCTTGCGTATGTCCTGATGAGTACAAGACAAAAAGCTTCGATAACATGTCTCTATTTTCAGCAATTCTCAAGTTCTGTACTACCAAACAACATTATATCTACTCTCACTTGATCCTTGCCCCTACTATTTAGTTTAACGCCCTCTCTACCGCCCTAGTTATACAACTTGCCAGAACACGGTCCCAGCATGGTTCAGGTGAAGACTGTCCCAACAGTACAGCTCCCACTTTCCCCAAGACCAGTGCCAGTGCCCCATGAATTGAAACCCATTTTTACCATACCAATGTTTTAGCGACACATTTAACTGTCCAATCTTATTTACCCTACTCCAATTTGCACATGGCTCAAGTAATAACTCAGAGATTAATTTAGCCCCTAGCTGCCCATGCTCCCCATGCAGAAATTTTTTCCTAGTTCTATCTATGTCATTGGTACCCACGTGGACCATGACAACTGGATCCTCCCCCTCACAAAGCAAGTTCCTCTCCAGCCCCAAACAGATGTCCTGAACCCTGGCAGCGGGCAAGCAACACATCCTTCTGGCCTCTCGCTCTCGGATGCTGAGAACGGTGTTCATCCCTCTGACTATTCTGTCCCCTACTACCACTACATTCCTATTTACTCCCCCCTCTTGAATGGCATCCTGTACCACGGTGCCATGGTCAGTTTGCTCATACACCCTGCAGCCTCCGCTCTCAACATATAATCTGAAAGAACCTCAAGTGTTTTGCACAATTGCAAGGGCTGAGGCTCCTCCACTTCTGCCTTTTTATTTATTCATTCATGGGATGTGGGCAAGGCTGGCTAAGCCAGCATTTATTGCCCATCCCTAATTGCCCTTGAGAAGGTGGTGGTGAGCTGCCCTTCTTGAACCGCTGCAGTCCATGTGGGGTAGGTACACACACCGTGCTGTTAGGAAGGGAGTTCCAGGATTTTGACCCAGTGACAGTGAAGGAACGGCGATACTATTCCAAGTCAGGACGGTGTGAGACTTGACAGGGAACTTGCAGGTGGTGATGTTCCCATGCATTTGCTGCCCTTGTCCTTCTAGTTGGTAGAGGACGTGGGTTTGGAAGGTGCTGTCTGAGGAGCCATGGTGCATTGCTGCAGTGCATCTTGCAGATGGTACACACTGCTGCCACTGTGCGTCAGTGGTGGAGGGAGTGAATGTTCGTGGATGGGGTGCCAATCAAGCGGGCCGTGTCAAGCTTCTTGAGTGTTGCTGGAACTGCACCCATCCAGGCAAGTGGAGAGTACTCCTTCACACTCCTGACTTCTGCCTTGTAGATGGTGGACATGCTTTGGGGAGTCAGGACCTGAGTTACTCACTGCAGGATTCCTAGCCTCTGACCTGCTCTTGTAGCCATAGTATTTATATGGCTACTCCAGTTCGGTTTCTGGTCAATGGTAACCCCTAGGATGTTGATAGTGGGTGATTCAGCGATCGTAGTGCCATTGAATGTCAAGGGGAGATGGTTAGATTCTCTCTTGTTGGAGATGGTCATTGCCTGGCACTTGTGTGGTGCGAATGTTATTTGCCACTTATCAACACAAGCCTGGATATTGTCCAGTTCTTGCTGCATTTCTACACGGACTGCTTCAGTATCTGAGGAGTTGGGAATGGTGTTGAACATTGTGCAATCATCAGCGAACATCCCCACTTCTGACCTTATGAATGAACAAAGATTATTGATGAAGCAGCTGAAGATGGTTGGGCCCAGGACACTATCCTGAGGAACTCCCACAGTGATGTCCTGGAGCTCAGATGATTGACCTCCAACATTCACAACCATCTTCCTTGAGCTAGCTATGACTCCAACCAGCGGAGGTTTTTCCCCCCGATTCGTATTGCCTTCAGTTTTGCTAGGGCTCCTTAATGTCATACTCGGTCAAATGCTGCCTTGATGTCAACGACAGTCACTCTCACCTCACCTCTTGAGTTCAGCTCTTTTGTCCATGTAATGAGGTCAGGAGCTGAGCGGCCCTGGCGGAACCCAAACTAAGCATCACTGAGCAGGTTATTGCTAAGCAAGTGCCGCTTGATGGCACTGTTGATGACAACTTCCATCACTTTACTGATGATTGAGAGTAGACTGATGGGACAGTAATTGGCCGCGTTGGATTTGTCCTGCTTTTTGTGTACAGGACATACCTGGGAAATTTTCTACATTGCCGGGAAGATGCCAGTGTTGTAGCTGCACTGGAACAGCTTGGCTAGGGGTGTGGCTAGTTCTGGAGCACAGGTGTCTTCAGTACTATTGCCGGAATATTGTCAGGGCCCATAGCTGCAGTGTATCTTGTATATGATTCACACTCCTGCCACTGTGCATCGGTGGTGGAGGGAATGAACGTTAAAGGTGGTGGATGGGGTGTCAATCAAGCGGGCTGCTTTGTTCTGATGGTGTTGAGCTTCCTGAATGTTGTTGGAGCTGCACCCATCCAGGCAAGTGGAGAGTATTCCATCACACTCCTGACTTGTGCCTTGTAGATGGTGGACAGGCTTTAGGGAATCAGGAGGTGGGTTACTCGCCGCAGAATTCCCAGTTTCCGACCTGCTTGTGTATTCACAGTATTCATACAGCTGGTCCAGTTCAGTTTCTGGTCAATGGTAACCCACCAGGATGTTGATAGTGGGGGATTCAGCGATGGTAATGCCATTGAATGCCAAGGGGAGATGGTTAGATTCTCTCTTGTTGGAGATGGTCATTGCCTGGCACTTGTGTGGCACGAATGTAACATGCCACTTATCAGTCCAAGCCTGGATATTGTCCAGGTTTTGCTGCATATGGACATGGGCTGCTTCAGTATCTGAGGAGTTGCAAGCGGTGCTGAACATTGTGCAATCATCAGTGAACATCCCCACATCTGCCCTTATGATGAAGGGAAGGTCATTGATGAAGAAGCTGAAGATGGTTGGGTCTAGGATACTACCCTGAGGAATTCCTGCTTTGATGTTTGAGGTTGAGATGATTGGCCTCCAACAACCATAACCATCTTTCTTTGTGCCAGGAATGACTTGCCCTCTCAAACAGATATATCACTTTGAATACTATTGGCGGGGGGGTGGGGGGGTGGGGGTTGGCGGGGTGGTGGGTGGATGGCCTCCCAGGGGAAAGCAGCAACAGCCAGGTTCATGGAAACATGGATGGCTCTGCTGCACAGGAGGGGGTGAAAAAGAGTGAGAGAGCCATACTGATAGGAGATTCAACTGTAAGGGGAACAGACAGTTGTTTCTGTGGCCGCAAACGAGATTCCAGGATGGTATGTTGTCTACCTGGTGCTAGGGTCAAGGATGTCTTGGAGCGGCTGCAGGACATTCTGAAGGGGGAGAGTGAACAGTCAGAGGTCATGGTACACATTGGTACCAACCACATAGGTAGAAAGATGGATGAGGTCCTGCAACAAGAATTTAGGGGGCGAGGTAGAAGATTAAAAAGCAGGACCTCAAAGGTTGTAATCTCTGGATTACTCCCAGTGCCACGTGCTAGTGAGTATAGGAATAGGAGGATACAGCAGATGAATGTGAGGCTGAGGAGGTGGTGCAAGAGGGAGGGCTTTATTTTTCTGGATCACTTGATCAGTCTCTGGCAAAGGTGGGGCCTGTACAAATTGGACGGGTTGCACCTGAACCGGAACGGGACCAACATCCTTGCTGGGAGGTTTGCTAGTGCTGTTGGGAGGGGGGTTTAAATTAATTTGGCAGGGGAATGGGATACAGAGTGGAGGTACAGTATGGGGTGATGCACAGTCAAAGATAGAAGAGAAACTGAGTCAGTCTGGAAGGCAGAGCAAATATAGACCTGTTGAGGCACAAGTGAAAAATGCAAGGCTGGATTACATTTATTTTAATGCAAGGAGTCTTACTAGTAAGGCAGATGAATTGACGGTGTTGATTAGCACATGGCATTATGATATTATTGCTATCACAGAGACATGGTTGAGGGAGGGGCAGGACTGGCAGCTCAATATTCCAGGATATAGAATCTTCAGGCGTGACAGGGGAGGGGGTAAAAGAGGAGGTGGCATTGCACTGTTGATTAAGGAGTCAATTACTGCAGTAAGGAGGGATGATATCTTAGAAGGTTCCTCAAATGAGGCCATATGGGTAAAACTTGAAAATAAAAAAGGGGCAATCACTTGGCTGGGAGTGTGCTACAGGCCTCCAAACAGTCAGGAAGAGATAGAGGAGCAGATATGTAGGCAAATCTCAGAGAGGTGTAAAAATAATAGGGTAATAATAGTAGGGGATTTCAACTTCCCTAATATCAACTGGGATAGTTTTAGTGCAAAAGGCTTAAAGGGGGCGGAATTCTTAAAATGCATACAGGAGAGCTTTTTGAGCGAGTATGTAGAAAGTCCTGCAAGAGAAGGGGGAGTACTGGACCTAATCCTAGGGAATGAAGCCGGACAAGTGGTAGAAGTGTCAGTGGGGAGCATTTCAGGGAAAGTGACCATAACTCTAAGATTTAAGGTAGTTTTTTTAAAGTTATTTTATTTTATTTAGAGATACAGCACTGAAACAGGCCCTTCAGCCCACCGAGTCTGTGCTGACCAACAACCACTCATTTTATACTAATCCTACATTAACCCCATATTCTCTACCACATCCCCACCATTCTCCTACCACCTACCTACACTTATGGGCAATTTACAATGGCCAATTTACCTATCAACCTGCAAGTCTTTGGCTGTGGGAGGAAACCGGAGCACCCGGCAAAAACCCACACAGTCACAGGGAGAACTTGCAAATTCAGCACAGGCAGTACCCAGAACTGAACCCGGGTCGCTGGAGCTGCGGTGCTAACCACTGTGCCGCAGTTATGGAAAAGGACAAAGACGGACCAGAAATAAAGGTACTGAACTGGGGGCAAGGCCGATTTCAATATGATAAAACAGGATCTGGCCAAAGTGGACTGGGAGCAGCTACATGTAGGAAAGTCGACATCAGACCATGGGAGTCATTCAAAGAGGAAATAGTGAGAGTTCAGAGCCAACATGTACCTATTAAGGTGAAGGGTAGGACCAACAAGTCCAGGGAACTGGATGTCAAGGGATATAGAGGATTGGATCAGGAAAAAAAAGGAGGCTATAGCAGATTCAGAGTGCTGAAAACAGCGGAGGCCCTAGAGAAGTATAGAAAGTGTAGGGGGGTACTTAAAACAGTAATTAGGAGAGCAAATAGGGGACATGAAAAAACAGTGGCGGGCAAGATAAAGGAAAATCCTGAGGCGTTTTATAAGTATATTAAGGGCAAGAGGATAACCAGGGAAAGAGTGGGACCCATTAGGGACCAAAGTGGCAATCTGTATGTGGAGCCGGAGGACATAGGTGAGGTTTTAAATGATTACTTTTCATCTATGTTCACTATGGAGAAGGACAATGTAGGTGTAGAGATCAGGGAGGGGGTTTGTGATATACTTGAACAAATTACCTTTGAAAGGGTTAGCTGTTTTAGCAGGCTTAAAAGTGGATAAATCCCCAGGCCCAGATGAGATGTATCCCAGGATGTTATGTGAGGCAAGGGACGAGATTGCAGGGGCTCTGACACAAATTTTCGAATCCTCTCTGGCCACGGGAGGTACCAGAGGATTGGAGGTCAGCGAATGTGGTACCATTATTCAATAGGATATCAGGGATAAACCAGGTAATTACAGGCCAGTGAGTCTAACATCAGTGGTTGGGAAACTATTGGAAAAAATTCTGAGGGACAGGATTAATCTCCACTTGGAGAGGCAGGGATTAATCAGGGATAGTCAACATGGCTTTGTCAGGGGGAGATCGTGTCTAACTAACTGGATTGAATTTTTCGAGGCAGTGACTAGATGTGTAGATGAGGGTAAAGCAGTTGATGTATTCTACATGGACTTCAGTAAGGCTTTTGATAAGATCCCGCGTGGGAGATTGGTTAAGGTAAGAGCCCATGGGATCCAGGGCAATTTGTCAAATTGGATCCAAAATTGGCTTAGTGGCAGGAGGCAGAGAGTAATGGTCGAGGGTTGTTTTTGTGAGTGGCAGCCTGTGACCAGTGGTGTACCACAGGGATCGGTGCTGGGACCCTTAGTGTTTGTAGTGTACATTAATGATTTAGATGTGAATATAGCAGGGTATGATCAGTAAGTTTGCAGATGACACAAAAATTGGTGGTGCCGTAAATAGTGAGGAGGAAAGCCTTAGATTACAGGGTGATATAGAATGGGCTGGTAAAATGGGCGGAGCTGTGGCAAATGGAATTTAATCATGAGAAGTGTGAGGTGATGTATTTTGGGAGGACTAACAAGGCAAGGGAATATACAATGGATGGTAGGACCCCAGGAAGTACAGAGGGTCAGAGGGACCTTGGTGTACTTGTCCATAGATCACTGAAGGCAGCAGCACAGGTAGATAAGGTGGTTAGGAAGGGATATGGGATACTTGCCTTTATTAGCCGAGGCATAGAATATAAGAGCAGGGAGGTTATGATGGAGCTGTATAAAACGCTAATTAGGCCACAGCTGCAGTACTGTGTACAGTTCTGGGCACCACACTATAGGAAGGATGTGATTGCACTGGAGAGGGTGCAGAGGAGATTCACCAGGATGTTGCCTGGGCTGGAGCATTTCAGCTATGAAGAGAGACTGAAAAGGCTAGGATTGTTTTCCTTAGATCAGAGAAGGATGAGGGGGGACATGATTGAGGTAACAAAATTATGAGGGGCATTGATCGATTAGATAGCAAGAAACTTTTTTCCCTTAGCGGAGGGGTCAATAACCAGCGGGCATAGATTTAAGGTAAGGGGCAGGAGGTTTAGAGGGGATTTGAGGAAAAATCTTTTCACCCAGAGGGTGGTTGGAATCTGGAACGCACTGCCTGAAGGGGTGGCAGAGTCAGGAATCCTCACAACATTTAAGAAGTATTTAGATGTGCACTTGAAATGCCATAGAATACAAAGCTACGGGCCAAGTGCTGGAAAATGGGATTAGAATAGATAGGTGCTTGATGGCCAGCACAGACACGATGGGCTGAAGGGACTGTTTCTGTGCTGTATAACTCTATGACTCTATGACTCCAACCAGCAGAGAGTTTTCCCCTTGATTCCCATTGACTTCAGTTTGGCTCGGGCTCCTTGATGTCATACTCGGTCAAATGTTGCCTGAATATCCAGGGCAATCACTCTCACCTGACCTCTGGAATTCAGCTCTTTTGCCCATGTTTGGACCAAGGACGTATAATGAGGTCAGGAACCGAGTGGCCCTGGGAGAACCCAAACTGAGTCTCGGTGACCAGGTTATTACTGAGTAAGTGCTGCTTGATAGCACTGTCAACGACACCTTCTTTCACTTTGCTGATGATCGAGAATTGGCCGGATTGGATTTATCCTGCTTTTTGTGCACAGGACATACCTGGGCAATTTTCCACATTGCCGGGTAGATGCCATTGTTGCAGCTGTACGGGAACAGCTTGGCTAGAGGCGCAGCTAGTTCTGGAACACATGTATTCAGTACTATTGCCGGAATGTTGTTAGGGCCCATAGCCTTTGCAGTATCCAGTGCCTTCAGTTATTTCTTGATATCATGTGGAGTGAATCAAATTGGCTAAAGACTGGAATCTGTGATGCTGGGGACCTCGAGAAGAGGCCACAATGGATCATCCACTTGGCACTTCTGGCTGAAGAAGATTGTGAAATCGTCAGCCTTGTCTTTTGCTCTGAAGTGCTGGGCTCCCCATCATTGAAGATGGGGATGTTTGTGGATCCTCCTCCTGCCGTTAGATGTTTAATTGTCCACCACCATTCATGACTAGATGTGGCAGGAATGCAGAGCTTAGATCTGATCTGTTGATTGTGGGATCGCTTAGCCCCATCTATCACATGCTGCCTCTGCTGTTTAGCATGCAAGTAGTCCTTTGTTGCAGCTTCACCGGGTTGACACCTCATTTTTAGGTAGGCCTGGTGCATGCTCTCCTGCAATCCTCATTGAACCAGGGTTGATCCCCCGGCTTGATGGTAATGGTAGAGTGGGGGATATGCTGGGCCATGAGGTTACAGATTTTGTTTGAATACAATTCTGCTGCTGCTGATGGCCCACAGCGCCTCATGGATGCTCAGTTTGGAGCTGCCAAAACTGTTCTGAATCTATTCATTTAGCACGGTGATAGTGCCACACAACACCATGAATGCTATCCTTATTATGAAGACTGGACTTTGTTTTCACAAGGATCGTGTCATGGTCACTCCTACCAATACTGTCATCGATGGAGGCATCTGCAGCAAGCATATTATTTTCTATAATATATACAGGGTGTGTTATTCACTATAATATTTCCAGGCTCTGATATTCACTATAATCTTTACAACGTGGGTTATGCTGTACAATATATAAAGGGTGTGATATTCTGTGTAATGTGTACATGGTGTGTTATTCACTGTAATAGATACAGGGTGAGTTATTCACTATAATGTATATGGGGTGCGATATTCTCAATAATATCGGCAGCTTCTCCATGCATTGCCACTTTCAGGTGGTGGAGAGGGTCATGCATCCCGATGATCCCTTGAGCGATGCCGTCAGGAACTCTTTGCTCCTGTTAAAGCCTCCCATGGCACAAAGGTCAGGGGGAAGTGCCAGACAAAGTGAAATGCAAAAAATCCTCAACGGCACAACAGGCGAAGGAAGACTGTGCTTCTCACCGGCTGTGAAGGCACGAGAAAGCTGCAGCGGCAAGGAGGTCTTGATCATTGAAATCTGACCACCAAACCATCAAGACCATGTGGACAAAGATGGCACCCTAAGGTCCCCATGTTAAATGACGTTACGCATAGGCTTCTACCTATAGGATCCACCTGCCAAATCCTGTGGCAATGGAGGATTGATGATGGGGACAGGGCTGTGAACCTGGGAGACTCTATCACACAGGTGATAGATACATGAATGTCGTTGGACAGAGGTGTCCTTGGGCAGCAGCATGTGTGACTGAGCAGTCCTCTCCAGAATACTCTCTGCTCACCCCAATGGGGAGGGGTCTAGAAAAGATGCCCTAAAAATAGGCTGTCCCTCTTTCTCCTGGTTGGGGAACCACACCCTGTGAGATCACTAATTCTGTGGTCCAAGAAATAAAACTCTAACTTTTACAACCTGGAATGTTAGAACAGTCATGGACAATCTCAGGAGTGACCATCCAGAAAGAAGAACTACAATTGTATCTCACATGAGCTATCGATACTTCAAATTGACATCACTGCCCTCAGTGTGACCCACCTTCCTGGGGAGGGGCAACTGAAGGAACAAACAGGGAGATACACCTTCTACTGTAAAGGAAAGACTGACAGTCACCCTCATGGAGTTGGTTTTGCCATCTGGAATAGGATCTTGGGTGCACTGCCACAACTCCTCAACTGCGTGAATGAAAGCCTCATGACACTTCACTTACAGCTCAACCATAATCAACATGCCATTGTCATCAGGGCTTTTGCCCCAACCCTTGACTCCAATGAAGATGTTAAAGAAAAGTTCTATTCTGACCTTGATGATGACCTCATTGCCATCCCAAAAGAAGAAAAAAATCATCCTTCTGGGAGACTTTAATGCCAGGGATGGCCATGACTCCGATGTCTGGAGAGGAACCACTGGGAAAACCGGGTAGGAAAAGCCAATGTAAATGGTGTCCTCCTGCTGATACAGTGTGCTCAGCATGGCCTCATTATAACAAGCACCCTCTTCTGCCAGAATGGCAAATCTAAAACCACATGGAGGCATCCTAGATCAAAGCACTGGCACCTCCTGGATTATGTCATAGTTTGAGTCAAAGATCTAAGTGATGTCTGTATCACTCGATCCATGCAGGAAACTGATGCCTGATGAACAGATTATCAACTTGTTCGATCGGTGATGAACACCTACCTAGTACCAAGACATCGCAAGACCCAAAAGTCCAAGAGGAAGAGAATCAATGTTTCAGCCCTAAAAAAGCCCGATTGAAGAGAGGAATTCCAGGTGCAGCTCCCTCTGGAAAATCTTCATGCATTATCTCAATTTCAGAACAGTGGGAATGAATAAAGTCAGTAATACTGGACTCTAGTGTCCAGACCATTGGGTTTGGACATTGCCGTCACCAAGACTGGTTCAAAGAAACCAATGCTGAAATATGTGACCTCCTGGAACAAAAACAAGCAGCCTTCAATGGCAGAACAAGCCAAGATCACAACTCCAGAAGGCAGCATGCCAACAGCTCAAGGCTGACACCTAAGTCAAACCTGGAAGATGAAGGACGTGTGGTGTGGAGAAAGCCCGAGTGATCCAACAGTATTCTGATCATCACGAAATGCAAAGCTTTTTTGAATCTATCAGGACCATCCATATACCGAGATCAAATAGACAAAACCAGTTTCATTCACTGGATGGCATTTATGTTCATAATGATGATAATGCCATCTGTAAACCATGGAAATGAACATTTTGAACAACTGCTTAACCGTGAATCCACAGTGGCAGCTGATACTCTTCAGGTTATCCCCCAGTGCCCTGTGGTAGAATCCATGGATGAACCACCATTGATGGAAGAGCTGCAACAAGCAATCAAACAAAAAACATCAAAGCCTGCAGCCCTGATGGTATTCCAGCTGAGGTCTTCAAAACTGGTGGGCTTTTGTTCACATTGAGACTCCATCCACTCATCCTATGAATTTGGGAGGAAAAAGAACTCCCTCCTGACTTCAGAAATACAACAAATGTAACTTGAAAAGAAGGGAGATAAATCATGCTGTATCAAGGTATTTCCCTCTTGTCCATAGCAGGGAAAGTCCTGACACACATTCCCCTGAATCGCTGTCTAAATTTCTCTGCTCCCCTCACTCACTCTAACTTGTCTCCCTCTGAACTTGCTGCATTCCGTTCTCTCAGGTCTAACCCCGATATTGTCATCAAACCTGCAGACAAGGGTGGTGCTGTTGTTGTATGTCATACCGACCTCTACCTTGAAGAGGCTCAGCGCCAATTCTCAGACTTCTTCCTACTTCCCCTGGACCATGACCCCACCACCGAACATCAAGCTACTGTCCACAGGACTGTCACTGATCTCATCTCCTCTGGAGATCTTCCCTCTACAGCTTCCAGCCTGATAGTCCCGCAACCCCGGACAGCCCGCTTCTACCTCCTTCCCAAAATCCATAAACAGGACTGTCCTGGGATACCCATCGTTTCAGCCTGTTCCTGCCCCACTGAACTTATTTCTTCCTATCTTGACTCTATCTTTTCTTCCCTGGTCCAGTCCCTTCCCACCTACATCCGTGACTCTTCTGACGCCCTACGTCATTTTGACAATTTCCAGTTTCCTGGCTCTAACCGCCTCCTCTTCACTCTGGACGTCCAATCGCTCTACACCTCCATCCCCCATCAGGATGGTTTGAGGGCTCTCCGCTTCTTCCTGGAACAGAGGCCCAACCAGTCCCCATCCACCACCACCCTTCTCCGCCTGGCTGAACTTGTTCTCACATTGAACAACTTCTCCTTCAACTCCACTCACTTCCTTCAAGTAAAAGGTGTTGCTATGGGTACCCGCATGGGTCCTAGTTATGCCTGCCTTTTTGTGGGATATGTCGAACATTCCTTGTTCTGGTCCTACTCAGGCCCCCTCCCCCAACTCTTTTTCCGGTACATTGATGACTGTATCGGTGCCATTTCCTGCTCCCGTCCTGAACTAGAAAACTTTATCAACTTTGCTTCCAATTTCCACCCTTCTCTCACCTTTACATGGTCCATCTCCGACACTTCCCTTCCCTGCCTCAACTTCTCTGTCTCCATCTCTGGGGATAGGTTGTCTACCAATATCCATTATAAGCCCACCGACTCCCACAGCTACCTCGACTACACTTCTTCACACCCTACCTCCTCCAAGGACTCCATTCCATTCTCCTAGTTTCTCCGTCTCTGACGCATCTGCTCTGATAATGCAACATAGAAAATAGAAATATATAAAATATAAAATGCAACCTTCCACAACAGCACTTCTGATATGTCTTCCTTTTTCCTCAACCAAGGATTCCCCCCACTGTGGTTGACGGGCCCCTCAACCGTGTCCGGCCCATTTCCCGCACCTCTCCCTCCCAGAACCACGACAGGGTTCCCCTTGTCCTCACTTTCCACCCCATCAGCCCCCACATCCAAAGGATCATCCTCCGCCATTTCCGCCACCTCCAGCTTGATGCCACTACCAAACGCATCTTCCCCTCCCTTCCCCTGTCAGCATTCCGAAGGGATTGTTCCCTCCACAGCACCCTGGTCTACTCCTCCATTACCCACACCACCATGTCCCCTTCCCACGGCCTTCCCCTGCAATCGCAGGAAGTGTAATACCTGCCCATTTACCTCCTCTCTCCTTACTATCCAAGGCCCCAAACATTCCTTTCAGGTGAAGCAGTGATTTACTTGTAATTTTTAAAAATTTAGTATACTGTATTCGCTGCTCACAGTGTGGTCTCCTCTACACTGGGGAGACCAAACGCAGATTGGATGACCGCTTCCCCGAGCTTCTGGTTGCCGGCCATTTCTACACACGCCCCTGTTATCATTCCCACATCTCTCCTGGGATTGCTGCAGTGTTCCAGCAAACATCAACACAAGCTCGAGGAACAGCATCTCATTTACCGATTAGGCACACTACAGCCTACCGGACTGAACATTGAGTTCAATATTTCAGAGTATGAAGGGCCCCCCTTTTTAGTTTTAGTTATTTTTTATTTTTTTTATTTGTTTATTTTATTTTCATTTGTTTCTACAGTGCCTACCCACTGTTTTTTTTTTCATGCCTGTGCTTTGGGCCAGGGCTGTTCATTTTTCTGTCCATTAACACCCTCTCTGCACCAACGTTTTGTCTTTCACCACACCATTAACATACCATTTGCCTTTGTTCCATGACCTTCTGGTCAGTTATTCTCTGTGACCTTGTCCTATCAACACTTTTTCTTCTGTTATCTCTTGCACCACCCCTGCTTTACTTGCTTAAAACCTTTTACATTTCGATTCTGGGTACTGCCTGTGCGGAGTTTGCAAGTTCTCCCTGTGTCTGCATGGGTTTTCGCCGGCTGCTCCGGTTTCCTCCCACATCCAAAAGACTTGCAGGTGATAGGTAAATTGGCTGTTGTAAATTGCCCCTAGTGTCGGGAGGTGATAGGGAATATGGGATTACTGTAGGGTTAGTATAAATGGGTGGTTGTTGGTCGGCACAGACTCGGTGGGCTGTAGGGCCTGTTTCAGTGCTGTATCTCTAAATAAATAAATAAATAAAAATTTCTAATATTGTCAGTTCTGATGAAGGGTCACTGACCTGAAATGTTAACTCTGCTTCTCTCTCCACAGATGCTGCCTGACCTGCTGAGTATTTCCAGCATTTCTTGTCTTTACTCCTGAATTGCCTATGACCTGTGGCTGAGGAAATCCAGTAATACGTATGGTTTCAGCCCTTCCAGAGGAACCTCCAACATGGACCAAAGCATTTGACTCAGTAAATCGCGAGGCTCTGTGGATTGTGCTCCAGTGATTTGGATGTCCAAGAAACCTCATCACAATCCTGCAGTTGCTCAATGATGATATGACTGAAACTGTCTTGAATGGGAAATCTGAAACAGATGCCTTCAAAATCCAGACCAGGGTCAAGCAAGGCTGTGTCATAGCCCCCATATGATTTACAATCGACCTGACAGTGACTGTTCACCTCATCAAAGATCAGTTGTCCTCTGGTGTGAGTATTAAAGACTGCCTAGATGGAGATCTCTAACCTCAGTCACCTCCGTGCCAAAACTAAACTGACCACCATAGACATATATGACCTACAGTTTGCAGATGACTGCAGTGTTGTTGCCCGGTCTACACCAGATTTGTAAGCCACTCTTGATCTCTTCAATTTTGCATACAAGAAACTCAGCCTATCCTTGAAGGTTGCCAAAACAAAGTGAGGTGTCATAAGTCTTTCATTTATGCAGTTGAGGAGTTCTGGCAGCGCATCCAAGATCTTATTCCGGATGGAAAAACCAACTCCATGAACACGAGGGTCACTATCAGCCTTTCCTTTCCAGTAGAAGTTGCATCTCCCTGTTTGTTACATCAGCTGCCCCTCCCCAGGAAGGTGGGTCTTCCTGAGGATGGCAGTGCCAATTTGGAGTCTTGATAGCTCATGTGATATGACTGCAGTTCTTCTTTCCATCTCCCATATATGTTGAAGGAGAGACTCTGGAATATGCTGAGCACTTCCCATACCTTGGCAGTTACCTCCCTCCAAAGGCCACCACTAATGAGGAGATCCAACACCCGGATCAGCTGCATCAGTTGAGCCTTCTACAAATTTCAACAGTGAGTTTCTTTTATTCATTCATGGGATGTGGGCATTTCTGGCTCGGGCAGCATTTATTGCCCATCTCTAATTGCCCTTGAGAAGGTGGTGATGAGCTGCCTTCTGGAACCGCTGCAGTCCATTTGGGGTAGGTACACCTACTGTGCTGTTAGGAAGGGAGTTGCAGGATTTTGACCCAGCAACAGTGAAGGAACGGTGATATAGTTCCAAGTCAGGATGGTGTGTGGCTTGGAGGGGAACTTGCAGGTGGTGGTGTTCCTATGCATTTGCTGCCCTTGTCCTTCTAGTTGGTAGAGGTCGCTGGTTTGGAAGGTGCTGTTTAAGGAGCCTTGGTGCGTTGCTACAGTGCATCTTGTAGATGGTACACACTGCTGCCACTGTGTGTCGGTGGTGGAGGGATGAATGTTTGTGGATGGGGTGCCAATCAAGCGGGCTGCTTTGTTCTGGATGTATTTGATAACAAAGCCCTCCGCAAATCAACAAAGGTCTTACAACAGAGCAGTTGTTGTCACCACATTCCTGTACTGCAGCGAGACCTGGACTGTGTATCAGCGACACATAACAGTGCTAGAGAAATTCCATCAGCATTTCCTCTGCCGTATCCTCCGGATTCCATGGGAGGACCGAACAAATGCTAGTGTCCTTCTCGAAGCCAGATCAGTAGCATTTGGGCAAAACTCCTGCAAAATCAACTCCTATGTACTGGCCACTGTGAATGACTGAAAATCGTCTTCCCTGTCAGGTCTTGTTCTCACAATTGTCAAATGGCCAATGTTCCAGGGAGGACAAAGAAAACACTTCAAAAAGACACTGAAGCCGTCCTTGAAGCGCGGATGCATTGACATTAACAACTGGGAGGAGCTTGCTATCAACCGCTCAGAATGGTGACAACTTGTCCACCAAGCTGCATCATCATTCGAGTCCCAACACCTTAATGATGAGGCAGAGCAACAGCAGAGAAGGAAAGAAAAGGAAGCAAATCCTGAACTCTGGACCCCACTACCTGCCCCATGTGCCCAAAGATCTGCAGGTGGAAAATCGGCCTGCTCAGTCACATGAAGACTCATGGCAGAAACCTGTGACCAAATACATGTTGTCCTCGAATCGAGGGAAAGATGCTGACACCGACACTACCAAATGTAAGCAGGCTGTCATATTCATTATAGTATATAAAGGGTGTGTTATTCTCTATAATATATTGTCACATTCACACAAGGTTAAATTATGAACTATAAGATTAACTGATGAACTCTAAACGGACACCTTTTGCTGAAAAACAAGATGGAGTAAGAGGTCAGGTGACCTCCTGTCCTCTGAATACACATGGAACTGCTGGAACACTGAACCAAACGTCATGTCTGGTCAAGTACTGAAGAAAGCATTAGAAATGTAAATGCCCCATTCAATGTTATAGCAACCCCTCTTCTATAGGTTGGGCTGACAATGACTTTGCAGACATGGAAACTCCATATTCAAACACAAAATAATAGGAGTGAAAAAATACTACATTATCAAGATGGCATAGAGATAAGCAACATCCAAACCCATTGTCTAACAATGGCCATAACATCAAACACCATTCATGAAAACACAATGGGAGACAGACTTGGGTCATCTGACAGAAACCAAGTCTCTGATAAGAAGTTTTTAATAAGAGACATTTTTGGTGCAAAGAAAGCTAGAAAGCCGGAAGGAAAAGAGACCCATCCCAGACCCTGCCATCTTTAAGCTACCTAGAGGCAGAGACGAAAGGTGACCTTGAAACTCTCTCCCTGAGAAATTATAATAGAATTTTTGCCCATGAACTGAGACTGAGATTTAACCAAAACAGTCTGCTACAAAGCATCCATCCACCTGAAACTTTGTTTGTCCAAAGTTTGACATCTGCGAACCAGGAAAAAGGAAAATAGGTCTGCACCATTTTAAAATATTCCTCCTTGGGCAACGAGCAAGGTTTCACAATGAACTCTTTTTTTTAAACCATCATACCTAGATGCATGCTCTTTTAATCTCATTTCTTTGTGTGTGTGTGTATGTGTGTGTGTGTGTGTGAGTGGGTGAAGTTGTGAATATTTTCAGGTATTGTTTAATAAACATTTATCTTCCTTTTAAATCTATGAGAAAACCTGTCATTTGTCTGTTTATTGACAATTAAAACACTCAAGGGTTAGGGTTTATTTCTAATAAAAAAAACACTGTCTTCAGTCAATTGAGAGGTGAAAAGTGGAATCATCCCGATCATTTGTCCATAACTTTTGAACATAACATTTGTACCACTTGTCCATAACAATATACAGGATGTGATAGTCGCTATATATATATATATATATAGTGTAATATTCTCTCTAATATATACTAGGTGTAATATTCTGCATAATATATGAAGGTGTGTAATGCTCTATACTGTGTTATTCTCTAGAATATATCCAGGGTACTACTCCTGCTCTCATTTCTTTCTTCTCTTGTCTTTTTTATCTTCTGTTTATTTCTGTACTTCCTCTGTCTTCATTGGATCTCTCCTTTGGTGCTTTGTTTTCTGTTCTTCTCTTTTGGTTGTTTCTCTTTCTGCCTTTGGTTCCATTTCACTGCATCCTTCTATGTTTCTTTCTCATTCTCTTGTATCAGATGGGAGGGTGTATGCGGTGAGGAAAGACATTGTTGACAGTGCAGGAACTAAAGGGTTAACATCTGCCATGTTTTATCTGTTGGATGAATTTATATAAGTTATGGTCTGGTAAAACTCACATGAGATGCTATGTTTTAAATTAGAATGATTTCAAATGATGTTGCAGTTATGCTCGGGTGTTTAGAATCATGTTGTTAAATGTGAAATATATATTGGTATATATATATATATCCAGGCGCTGCTTCACAAACCACTGACCACCTCCAGGCGCTTATCCATTGTCTCTCGAGATAAGGAGGCCAAAGAAGATATATTGGTATACTGTAGTGGGGAGAAGGTGGAAGACAGTGTTTATTTTTACAACATGTACCAGAAGTAGCATTGCTATGAGACCAAATACCCATTCTGTATTTCAAACTATGACAGATTCAGTCACAATAAGGGATAGACGTGGTAGGCATCACGAAGGACGCTAATGCAAATAAAGATATTCAGAGACCATTCAAGACTCGGATTGACAGCAAACATTCCCCATTGTGTGACAATGACTGGGCCATCAAGCTGTCTGCAGAAGCAATGTATAGAGGGTAGGGTCATATCTGCTGTAATCTGATTACTATAACCTAATCAAGAAGAGATAATGTACAGAAGATGAGGTTAAACCTGACCAACCAAAGGGTTAAGGTGGACTATCACCTAATATGGAAGGAAGGACCCCTCAGAGGGGGCCATAAATGGCAGGTGCTGGGACAACTCGGCGCGCACCGATTCAAGAAGAACCCAACCTACAGTCTACAGAACACCTCAAGAAAGAAGACAGCGCCACAGCAGCTCGGAAGGCAAGGATCAAGGACACCCTATATCCTGCTGTCTAACTACTGGCGTTGGTTAAATATTGCTTGTATATTCTTGCTGTACTTAATAAACTATCCTGATGAAGAAGCCACAATTTGTACCTTGTGGGTCAATAGCTAGTCAACAACCCAACTAAACACATTAAAATCTTACAACAGATGTGGGCAAAATGGTTCTGAGATGTGTGCAGCACCAGTGAGTTAGAAAGGTGGAACCAATGACTGACATGAAAAGCTGTAACGGAATGATGAGTTATCTTTAAGGAACAGCTGCTTCAGGTACGGGCTAGGTACATTGCAACAAGGGTGAACGTTAGGGGAACCAAAGCCAGGGCTCCTTGGATGACAAGGGAGGTAGATATTATACAGTCATAGAGTAATAGAGTTCTACAGCACAGAAACAGGCCCTTCAGCCCATCATGTCTGTGCCGGCCATCAAGCACCTAACTATTCTAGTCCCATTTTCCAGCACTTGGCCCGTAGCCTTGTATGCTATGGCGTTTCAAGTGCTCATCTAAATACTTCTTAAATGTTCTGAGGGGTCCTGCCTCTACCACCACTTCAGGCAGTGTGTTCCAGATTCCAACCACCCTCGGGGTTGGAAAGTTTTTCCTCAAATCCCCTTCAAACCTTCTGCCCCTCACCTTAAATCTATGCCCCCTGGTTATTGACCCTTCCTCGAAGGGAAAAAGTCTCTTCCTATCTAACCTATTAATGCCCCTCATAATCTTGTACACCTCAATCATGTCCCCCCTCAGCCTTCTCTGATCTAAGGAAAACAACCCTAGCCTTTGCAGTCTCTCTTCATAGCTGAAATGCTCCAGCCCAGGCAACATCCTGGTGAATCTCCTCTGCAGCCTCTCCAATGCAATCACACTTCCTATAGTGTGCTGACCAGAACTGTACACAGTACTCCAGCTGTGGCCTAACTAGCATTTTATACAGCTATGATGAAACAAAAAAAAAGAGGGTGTATGATGCATATCAGGTAAATTCTTCAAGTGAGGATTAGCCCAAATACAATAAATTGAGAGGGGAGGTGAAGAGGAAAATAAGACTGGCAAAAAGAGAACATGGGAATAGAATGGCAGTTAACATAAAATGGAACCCAAAATTCTTCTACCAGCATGTAAATAGTAAACGGGTAGTAAGAAGTGGAGTGGGGCCTATAAGGGACAAAGAGGGTCATAGACTCATAGAATTATCGAATCATTTATGGTACAGAAGGAGGCTATTCAGCCCATCAGGTCCATGCCAACTCTTGCAGAGCTTTCCAGTCAGTCGCACTCTCCTGCTCAATCCCCATAGCCCTGCAAATTTATTTCCTTCAAGTGCCCATCCAATTTCCTTTTGAAATCATTGATTGTCTCCGCTTCTGCGACCCTGGTGGACAGAAAGTTCCAGGTCATTACCACCACCGCCCCTCACCCCCCCCACAACACTGTGTAAAAAATAGTTTTCCTCATAGTTCCCCTGCATCTCTTGTCTAAAACCGACAAAATGTGTCCCCTAGTCCTTGTACCATTCGATAATGGGAACAATATTTCTTTGTCTAAGTTATCTGTCATAATCTTGTACACTTCTATTAAATCTCCCCTCAATCTCCTTTGCTGTAAAGAGAACAATCCCAGCTTTGCTAACCTAATCTTGTAACTAAAATCCTCCATTCCTGGAACCATTCTGGTAAATCTCCTCTGCACCCTCTCAAGGACCCTCACATCCTTCCTAAAGTGTGGTGACCAGAACTGGAAACAATACTCCAGTTGGAGCCTAACCAGAGCTTTAGAAAGGTTCGGGATAACTTCCCTGCTTTTGTTCTCAATGCCTCTATTTATGAAGCCCAAGATCCCATATGCTTTACTAACCACTCTCGCAATGACCGGAATGTTATGCCACCCCAGCGAGCAGGATGGTGGCAGAGGGGTGGCGTAAAATGGAGCAGGAGGCTCCGGGAGGCCTTCCAGACTCATTCCCGCCTCTGCCCCACTTTACATAGGGTGGGAGGGCAGAAAACCGGCCGCCGCCGCAGGCCAATCAAAGCCCTTAATTTGGCAATAAACGGCCACTTAAGGGCCTTCGCCCGCCTCCATGGGGATTTTACCCCTGGCTAGCGGGGGTCCTGGAGCTGGGAAAGGCCGCCCGGTGAAAGCTGTTGGCCTCTCCGCACCACTGGCGGGGTGGGGGGCCCTGACAATCAGGCACAGGGTGATTTTTTTTTTATTAATTCAGGGATGTGGGCGTCACTGGCCAGGCCAGCATTTATCACCCATCCCTAATTGCCCTTGAGAAGGTGGTGGTGAACTGCCTTCTTGAACTGCTGCAGCCCATTTGGGGTAGGATTACCCACAGTGCTGTTAGGAAGGGAGTTCCAGGATTTTGACCCAGTGACAGTGAAGGAAAGGCAATATAGTTCCAAGTCAGGATGTTGCGTGACTTGGAGAGGAACTTGCAGGTGGTGGTGTTCCCATGTATTTGCTGCCCTTGTCCTTCTAGTTGGTAGAGGTCGTGGGTTTGGAAGGTGCTGTCTAAGGAGCCTTGGTGCATTGCTGTAGTGCATCTTGTAGATGGTACACACTGCTGCCACTGTGCGTCAGTGGTGGAGGGAGTGAATGTTTGTAGATGGGGTGTCAATTAAGCGGGCTGCTTTGTCCTGGATGGTGTCAAGCTTCTTGAGTGTTGTTGGAGCTGCACCCATCCAGGCAAGTGGAGAGTATTCCATCACACTCCTGACTTGTGCCTTGTAGATAGGGAGTCAGGAGGTGAGTTACCTGCCTCAGGATTCCTAGCCTCTGACCTGCTCTTGTAGCCATGGTATTTATATTGCTACTCCAGTTCAGTTTCTGGTCAATGGTAACCCCTAGGATGTTGATAGTGGGGGATTCAGCGATGGTAATGCCGTTGAATGTCAAGGGGAGATGGTTAGATTCATTTTTGTTGGAGATGGTCATTGCCTGGCACTTGTGTGGCGCGAATGTTACTTGTCACTTATCAGCCCAAGCCTGGATATTGTCCAGGTCTTGCTGCATTTCTACACGGACTGCTTCAGTATCTGAGGAGTCACGAATGGTGGTGAACATTGTGCAATCATCAGTGAACATGGGAGGGCCGCTCCCACTTCCCGAACCACCCCCAGGACCCAAGCCGCCCCACTTTCCCCCAAACGACCATCCTTGCCCCACTCTGGCATGACCGATTACCCCCGGTAAGGCAACCCAAACTTACCTGCAGTCCTGGCTCCATGTCCTCTGCTGGGAGTAAGAGCTGCTGGCCCGATGATAGGCCGGCAGCTCAATGAGGGGGGACTTCCTCCCTCAAGCGGGTAGAAGTCCCACCTAGGAACAATTAAAGCCTGGGGTCCCATAAATTACGGGACGGATCCCCAGGCTAGGCGGAAACGAGTTCGCCACCGAATTTTACGTCGGTGGCCAGCTCCCATCTGCCCGATGTAAAATCCAGCCCAGTATGTCCTGCCACCTTCAAAGATCGATGCACATGCACCCTCAGATCCCTCTGTTCCTGCACACACTTTAAAACTGTGCCATTAAGTATATATTTTTCTTCTTCCTATTCCTTCTGCCAAAATGCATCATCTCACACTTGTCAGTATTAAATTCCATCTGCCATCTCTCTGTGCCCATTCTGCTAGCCTGTCTACATCCTGTTGCAGGCAGTTCATATCATCCTCACTGTTTGTCACATCTCCAAGTTTGGTGTCATCAGCAAATTTTGAAGTTCTGCTCTGTATTCCAAGATCCAAGTCATTTATATATAGTGAAAAAAAAATCAATGGTTCCAGCCTTGGGGAACACGATTGTTTACCATCCTCTAGTCTGAAAAGGAACTATTTACCATGACTCACTGTTTTCTGTCTTTAAGCCAATTTCTTTATTTATCCAGTTGGATACTGACTCTCCTAGTGCATGGGCCTCAGTTTTGTTAACCAGCCTTTTACGTGGTACTCTATCAAGCACGTTCTTAAAATCTAAATAAACACCATCCACTGCATTTCCTTCATCAACCTTCCCTGTTACTTCATCAAAAAGTTCAATTAGATTGGTCAAGCATGATCTTCCTTTTACAAATCCTTGCTGGCTCTCCTTAATTAACTCAAACCTCTCCAAGTGTCTGTTGATTTTTTCCCCTAATTATTGTTTCTAAAACCTTACCCATGACTGATGTTAAACTAACTGACCTGTAGTTGCTCGGACTGTTCTTACACCCTTTCTTGAATAAGGGTGTCACAGCTCCAATCCTTTGTCATCTCCGACGTATCCAGGGAAGATTGGACAATTATGGAAAGTCCTTCCACTATCTCACCCCCACTTCCTTTAGCAACCTGGGATGCAAGCCATCTGGACCAGGTGTCTTATCTATCCGAAGCATAGCCAGCCTTTCCAATACCTTCTGTCTCTCAACTTTTACCCTATCCATTGCCTCGACTCTTTCTACTTCTACCGATTATTTTGTTACATTCCACTTCCTTAGTATGGAAGATGGCAGGATCCCCAAAGACACATTGTACAGTGAGCTCGCCACTGGTATCAGACCCACCGGCCGTCCATGTCTCCGCTATAAAGACGTCTGCAAACGCGACATGAAATCCTGTGACATTGATCACAAGTCGTGGGAGTCAGTTGCCAGCGTTCGCCAGAGCTGGCGGGCAGCCATAAAGACAGGGCTAAAATGTGGCGAGTCGAAGAGACTTAGTAGTTGGCAGGAAAAAAGACAGAGGCGCAAGGGGAGAGCCAACTGTGCAACAGCCCCGACAAACAAATTTCTCTGCAGCACCTGTGGAAGAGCCTGTCACTCTAGAATTGGCCTTGATAGCCACTCCAGGAGCTGCTTCACAAACCACTGACCACCTCCAGGCGCGCATCCATTGTCTCTCAAGATAAGGAGGCCCAAAAGAAAAGAAAGAAGAAAGTACTTATTAAGTATTTTCAGCCTTGTACTACACCTCTAAACAATTTGAGGATTGAGATGAAACCATTCTCCACTTGTAGCACAATCCCTGACTGACGCCCTCCCTGCTTTTTATTTTAAGGTTGTAATAGGCTCTGCTGTTTCAAAGGAGCCTTCTGACCATGTTGCTATTTTTAAGGATGTGAGTGACCTGCTTCCTGTGTTCTCGATGTTTCTTCCACATTTCCGATGTTGACACAATTAAACTGACATGATCCTCTTGCCAATCCCACTTGTTTGCAACATAACCGTTCGTCAGCACCAGCAGTGCATGCTCAGCTGAACAGCTTTTCTTCCTTCCTGACATCACACTTCTGAAGCCCTGGCAACATAGAATGTACAGCACAGAAACAAGCCATTTGGCCCAACAAGTCTGTGCTGGTTTGAACTTCCTCCCAACCCTCTTCATCTAGTCCCATCAACATATCCTTCTATTCCTGTCTCTCTCATGTGCTTATATAGCTTTCCCTCGAATTCATCTATGTGATTCGCCTCAACTACTCCTTGTGGTAGCAAGTCTCACATTTTTACCACTCTCTGGGTGAAAAAGTTACTCCAAGTACTGGGCTCGGAAACCAAGGGCTCTGGCTTAGACTGTGAGTGAAGGGGGAGTTTGGGTTGTCTCACTGTGAAGAAAGAAAGACAGACTTGCATTTATTTAATGCTTTTCATGACCACTAGATGTCTCAAAGTGCTTTACAGCCGATAAAGTACTTTTGAAATGTAGTCACTGTTGTAATATCGGAAACGCAGCAAACTCCCACAAACAGCAATGTGATAATGATCGATAATCTGTTTTAGGTGTTGGTTGAGGAATAAATATTGGCCAGGACACCAGGGATAACTCCCTGCCCTTCTCTAAAGTTGTGCAAAGGGATTTTTTACATCCACCCAAGCAAGCAGACAGGGCCTTGGTTTAATGTCTCATCCAAAAGACAGCACTTCTGACAGTACAGTGCTCCCTCAGTACTGCACTGGAGTGTTGCCTTGATTTTTGTGCTCAGGCTCTGGAGTGGGAATTGAACTCAGAACCTTATGACAGAGGCAAGAATGCTACCCACTGAGTCACAGCTGACACCAATTTTGTCCTTGCCTGGTGTCCATCTGGTCAAAGATTCTTCCTTTATCTCCTGAACTCTGGCCAATTAGGACCGTGTACATAGAATCATAACATCACAGAAAGACTTCATTCGGCCCATCTAATCCATACCAGCTCTCTGCAGAGCTATCCAATAAGTCCCATTCCCCCACTGTATCCCCATTGTCCTGCAAATTTATTTCTCTCAAATGCCCATCCAATTGCCTTTTGAAATCATTTAATGGGGAGGTGGTGGCATAATGGTAATGCCACTGGACTAGCAATCCAGAGGCCCGAGCTAATATTCTGGGGACACAGGTTCAAATCCCACCATGGCAGCTGGTGGAATTTAAAATCAATTAATAAATCTGGAAATATAAAGCTAGTCTCAGTAATGGCGACCATGAAACCATTATCGATCATTATAAAAACCCTTCTGGTTCACTCACATCCTTCAGGGAGGGAAATCTGCTGTCCTTACTTGGTCTGGTCTACATGTGACTCCAGACCCACAGCAATGTGGTTGATTGTTAAATGGCCCAGCAAGCCATTCAGTTGTGCCAAACCACTAGAGAAAAGTTGAAAAGAAATGAAACTAGACTGTCCACCCGACATCAACCTGGACACCAGAAATGACAATGGCATACCCAGTCCTGTAAACCCTGCAAAGTCCTCCTTACTATAATCTGGGGGCTTGTGCCAAAATTGGGAGAGCTGTCCCACAGCCTAGTCAAGCAACAGCCTGACATAGACATACTCACGGAATCATACCTTACAGACAATCTCCTAGACACCACCAACACCATCTCCAGTTATGTCCTGTCTCACTGATAGGACAGACCCTCCAGAGGTCGCGGCACAGTGGTATACAGTCAGGAGGGAGTTGCCCTGGGAGCCCTCAATATTGACTCCGGACCCCATGATGTCTCATGGCATCAGGCCAAACATGGACAAGGAAACTTCCTGCTGATTACCACCTACCGCCCCCTTCCTCGGCTGATGAATCAGTACTCCTCCACGTTGAACACTAATTGGAAGAAGCACAGAGGGTAGCAAAGGCACAAAATGTACTCTGGGTGGGGACTTCAATGTCCATCGCCAAGAGTGGCTCGGTAGCACCACGACTTACCAAGCTGGTAAAGGACATAGCTGTTAGACTGGCTCTGCGGCGGATGGCGAGGAAGCCAACAAGAGGGAAAAACCTACTTGACCGCATCTTCACCAATCTACCTGAAGCAGGTGCTACAACACTGGCATTTACCCGACAATGTGGAAAATTGTCCAAGTATGTCCTGTACACAAAAAGCAGGACAAATCCAACCCGGCCAATTACTGCCCCATCAGACAACTCTAGATTATCAGCAAAGTGGTGGAAGGTGTCATCAACAGTGCTTCTCAAGCAGCACTTATTAAGCAATAACTTGATCACTGACGCTCAGTTTGGGTTCAGCTACGGCACTCAGCTCCTGACCTCATCTCAGTCTTTGTCCGAACATTGACAAAAGAGCTGAACTCAAGAGGTGAGGTGAGAGTGACTGCCCTTGGCATAAGGCAGCATTTGACCGAGTATGGCATCAAGGAGCCCGAGCAAAACTGGAGTCAATGGGAATCAGGGGGAAAACACTCTGCTGGTTGGAGTCATACCGAGCACAAAGGAAGATGGCTGTGGTTGTTGGAGGTCAATCATCTCAGTCCCAGGACATCACTGCAGGAGTTCCTCAGGGTAGTGTCCTAGGCCCGACCAACTTCATCAATGACCTTCCCTCCATCATAAGGTCAGAAGTGGGGATGTTCGCTGATGATTGCACAATGTTCAGCACCATTCGCAACTCCTCAGATACTGAAGCAGTCCATGCCCATTTGCAGCAAGACCTGAACAACATTCAGGCTTGGGCTGATAAAGTAGCAATTAACATTCGCACCACACAAGTCAAAATCCTGGAACTCCCTTCCTAACAGCAGTTGGTGTACCTACAACACATGGACTGCAGCAGTTGAAGAAGTAAAAGCAAAATACTGCAGATGCTGGAAATCTGAAAAAAACAAGAAATTTTGGTAATACTCAGCAGGTCTGGCAGCATCTGTGGAGAGAGAAGCAGAGTTAACATTTCAGGTCAGTGACCCTTCATCAGAACTGGTTATTATATTATTATATTATTATTATAGCAGTTCAAGAAGGCAGCTCACCACCACCTTCTCAAGGGCAGTTAGGGATGGACAATAAATGCTGGCCTATCCAGTGACGCCCACATCCAGTGAAAGAATTTTAAAAATTGTCTCCGTTTCCACCACATTCATTATCACTCGCTGCATAAAAAAAGATCTTCCTCATATCGCCCTGTATCTCTTGCCCAAAACATTAAATCTGCATTCCCTAGTCCTTGTACCATCAGCTAAACAGAACAGCTTTTCTTTGTCCGCCTTATGTAAACCCGTCATAATCTTGTACACTTCTATCATATTTCCCTACAATTCCCTTTGCTCCAAGAAGAACAGCTTCAGCTTCTCAAAGCTAATCTTGTAGCTAAAATCCCTCATCCCTGGAACCATTCTGATAAATCTCCTCTGCACCTTCATATCCTTCCTAAAGTGTGGTGACCAAAACTGGATGCAATACTCCAGCTGTGGCCTAACCACTAACAACTGAGGCATCACAATGTGTGCATTTTTTTTTTCTTGTCCTTTTCTTAGTTCCTGGAGTGTCCTGATATCGCTCTTTTATCCTGTTCAGGCTGGGATATATTTCAAGTCCACACCCAGGCACAATTCTCAATCTATGATGAGCAGCAGATAGATCTGTAATGGATGAGGAGTTAGCAGACATGAATCAAGGGCCCGATGTATTTACTGGAGCACCCTGCCTACTGATGACAAGAAAGATTGACAGACTGACAGTAGAAGCTTGCATTTTGGTTTATTAATTGGTCTGACTCTGAAACTAATGTCTTCGAGCAAAAAAAAGGTTGAATATCTGGTGCCAAGAAGAAGCAGAAGAGGAAGCAAAATAAGAATCATAGAAGCTTATAGTGCAGGAGGCCATTCATGCCATTGTGTGTTTGTGGATGTTGGGCGAGGACAGAACAGAGCTTGGCTCTGTTATCTTTCTATGCTCAAATAGTTGGCTAACTCTAGGCTTTCAGGAGGGTTGTCAGTGGCTGTGGTGCCAGATATGAAACAGCAATTCACTTAGTCCCACTCCCCAAATTCCTTTTCAAGCAATTATGGATTCTGCTTCCAGCACCAGTTCCAGACGTCAGGCGTCGTTGTGGGAAGGGGGGGGGGGTGGGTGGTGTGTGCAGAAAATGCCTCCAGGAGAGGGCCGCCATGCACCCCGATGCCAAGAGGGCCCAGCCCGATATTGCCGCCGGTGGCAAGGCCTTGGGGCAGCCCCCCCCACCCACCGCTCCGCAACGGGATCGCCATTTAAATATTTAAGTAAATTAAAATCGGTGAATTAATTATACTTCCGCTCCCGCCATCTGTCCCAGTGTGATCTTTGTGTCACTGGTCGGCACTCTTGTGCCTTCGGATCCCCGTTCGGGGAAACAAGGCAGAACACTGGTTGGGAGGGGGAAGGAGGTAAGTTTCTCAGTGTTAGGGTTGGCGGGGGGGTGGGGGAAACAGGTGCAAAGAAACATCATTGGTGTTGGGGATGGTGGGAAGGGCTTTACATTAAAGTTTATGTACTTATTGGTGGCCAGGTGGGGGAGGGGAAGGTTAGGTGGTCAAGGTAAGTGTTTTGGAGGGAGAGGAAAAGTAATTAATTTTATAGTTATTGCAGGGGGGTGGGAGAGGGGCAAAATTAATGTATTTATTCTTTTCATTAACTGTTTCTTTAAATATTTAAACTGAACGGTAGGGCTCAAAGCCCTTTAAAAATGGCGTTCCAGCCTGCGCACACGCAGCTGACGCCATTGCCGGGGACAGACAGCCCGCCCCCTCTCCGTCATGGGGCGGCCCCGGGGGAACGGTTTGTTCCGGCTATTTACATGAGCCGCTGTGCTTAGGATCGTGGCGGCTCCGCAACGCGTGGCCTGATTTTGGCGGTAGGCATATAAATTTCAGCCCAAGGTGTGTGAGATTTACACTGGGTTTGTGTCTCCTTCAGCCGCAGACCTTGTCCTGAGGAGAGTGATGGGGGGGAAAAGTTTGGTGCAATGAGATCTGAGTTGGTCACCGAGCTCGGGGAGCCCTGGCATGCAGTGCCCAATGGTTTGCCATTTGCTTGATAGGGCGACCATATTTTCTAAACTGAATCTGGGGACACACAGCAAAGTTGCCAGGGCAGAAAGTTGTGCAGGGTAGCAAAGGAGTAATATTTCAGCAGCCTATATTTTAACAGTTGCACATATACACTAGAAATGTGCCTATAATTATCGCGGAGCACATTCAGATACTGTTTATAAATAATACAAGCACACCGCTCAGGAATGTGTGTTTTTTGTACCCACTGCATATACAGCCTAGTCTGTGTTGGCTCAACTTATTTTTTTACTTCCAAAATATACTTTATTCATAAAAATCTGTAAAAATTCCATTCCCAAACAGTTTAAAACAGCAGCAAGTCAAAAAATACAAACAGTGCAAAGGTGATCAGTTTCCTTCTATACAATCATGAGATGCCTCACAATTCTTCCATTTCATTGTCATGCCATATACATTTTTACATTTACAGCACACAAAATTTTCCCGATACAGTTCGAGGGGTTTTTCATGGATCCAGCCCCTCAGTTCACCTTGGTGGGGGGGGGGGGGGGGACCTTACACTGTGGTCTTTCCCCATTGAGCCTTTGCTGCGGCTGCCCCAAGCTTTAGTGCGTCCCTCAGCACGTAGTCCTGGACCTTGGAATGTGCCAGTCTGCAACACTCGGTCGTGGACAACTCTTTGCGCTGGAAGACCAGCAAGTTTCGGGCAGACCAAAGGGCGTCTTTCACCGAATTGATAGTCCTCCAGCAGCAGTTGATGTTTGTCTCGGTGTGCGTCCCTGGGAACAGCCCGTAGAGCACAGACTCCTGTGTTACAGAGCTGCTTGGGATGAACCTCGACAAAAACCACTGCATCTCTTTCCACACCTGCTTTGCAAAGACACATTCCAGGAGGAGGTCGGCGACCGTCTCTTCCCCATCACAGCCACCGCGGGGGTATTGCGCAGAGGGGGCGAGACTTCGGGCGTGCATGAAGGATCTGATGGGGAGGGCTCTTCTCACTACCAGCCAAGCTACATCTTGGTGCTTGTTTGAAAGTTCTGGTGATGAGGCATTCCGCCAAATGACTTTGGCGGTCTGCTCGGGGAACCATCTGACAGGATCCCTCGTCTCCTTTTCCCCTAGGGCCTTGAGGACGTTCCGTGCAAACCACTGCCTGATGGATCGGTGGTCGAAGGTGTTTTCCCGCAGAAACTGCTCCATGAATGATAGGTGGTACGGCACCGCCCAACTGCATGGAGCGTTCCGCGGCAATGTGACCAGGCCCATCCTTCGCAACACCGGGGACAGATAGAACCTCAGCACGTAGTGACACTTGGAGTTTGCGTACTGGACATCTACACACAGCTTGAGGCAGTCGCACACGAAGGTGGTCATCAGGATGAGGGCCACGTTGGGTACATTTTTCCCGCCCTTGTCCAGAGATTTGAACATCGTGTCCTTCCGGACCCGGTCCATTTTAGATCCCCAGATGAAGTGGAAAATGGCTCTGTGTTGGCTCAACTTTGTGAAAAAGAAATCAGTAACAGAACTGGAACTATTGTGCTGTAACAGCAGCTTGATGGTATAATTATCGACGTGTTCCTTTATAGATGTGCTGCCTTCCCTCTGACTGGAATACTGAATACAGCAAAGATGCTTCTTTACCGGTTGCTGGTAAAAATGGAAAATCCTTTTAAAGCTTGATGTTACATCATGAATAATGCTTTTTTGACACCATCACTTTCACCATACACTGAATCTTGAATTTGCATGTGCACCATGTCATACATGATTCAGTCAGCATTGTCGCTATGGCAACTGCAATAGTGCTGTTCCATCTATAGAATAGCTTACACCAAGAATAGAAATGTTTTGGATATTTATGTGTAACACATGTAATTATTATGAAGACATTTGGCAGACACGTTTACCTAAGGTGACTTACACTACACACTTAAACTTCACTGATGCATCCAACATGAGAAATGAGAAGTTAAGGTATTTGGAGACAGATTTTATGCCTGGTTCACAGGACCTTGTCTGGGGATTGTCCCCAGAAAATTGAGACGTATGGTGACCCTATTATTTGGGACATGATGAAGCCTCAGGTAGTCTGGTTTCTACCGACACCTGCAGAGGCAGCTGATCCTGGTGGAAGGAGGGAGAGGAGCACTGAGGGGACACAGCTATTGACTCTTCTGCTTTGTGTGCTTCAGCTACATGTATGACCACATGAGCTGATGGTCACATTCCTTAGGTGAGCTTTCTCCGTAACCTGTGTACCTGAGTCAGCACCAAAACCCCTGCGGTGATTTAAAACATTTTAAATCGTTTGCTGAAAGGTTGTAGTTTCCTTATTAATTAATTCTCAAGGGCAATTCGGGACAGGCAACAATTGCTGGCCTTGCCAGGGACACCCACAACCCATGAAAGAATAAAAACAAAACTGCTGTCCAGGGACTAGGGCAGAACATCTATATACTGACAGCATGAGACAGGCCCAGAAAAATCCTGGCAATTCAGAAAATGACAGAGGCATTGGCCAATGTTCAGACAGAGCTTTCATTGGTGATGAAATTTTTTTTTTTAAAGTGCTGCATGAGGATCAGACCAGAAAAAGTTGCTCTCCTGCAGAACAAATATAGGATTCAGTCAAAGCTAGATAGAATATTTACACATAACAGACCATTCAGCCCAACCACCAAACCAGGAAATAGTAGGAGTAAAATGCAGAGAATTACACAAGACCTAGTATACGTTAAACAGCTAAAATACTACACTACAACAGGCCTAAAAGACATTAATCATCAGCTAAAACACTACATTATAGAGGACCAAGTACATATAAATCATCAGCTAAAACATTACATTATAGAGGACCTAGTACATATAAATCATCAGCTAAAACATTACATTATAGAGGACCTAGTACATATAAATCATCAGCTAAAACATTACATTATAGAGGACCTAGTACATATAAATCATCAGCTAAAACACTACATTATAGAGGACCAAGTACATATAAATCATCAGCTAAAACATTACATTATAGAGGACCTAGTACATATAAATCATCAGCTAAAACATTACATTATAGAGGACCTAGTACATATAAATCATCAGCTAAAACACTACATTATAGAGGACCCAGTACATATAAATCATCAGCAAAATACTACATTATAGAGGACCTAGTACATATAAATCATCAGCTAAAACATTACATTATAGAGGACCTAGTACATATAAATCATCAGCTAAAACACTACATTATAGAGGACCCAGTACATATAAATCATCAGCTAAAACACTACATTATAGAGGACCTAGTACATATAAATCATCAGCTAAAACATTACATTATAGAGGACCTAGTACATATAAATCATCAGCTAAAACACTACATTATAGAGGACCTAGTACATATAAATCATCAGCTAAAACACTACATTATAGAGGACCTAGTACATATAAATCATCAGCTAAAACACTACATTATAGAGGACCTAGTACATATAAATCATCAGCTAAAACACTACATTATAGAGGACCTAGTACATATAAATCATCAGCTAAAACACTACATTATAGAGGACCTAGTACATATAAATCATCAGCTAAAACATTACATTATAGAGGACCTAGTACATATAAATCATCAGCTAAAACATTACATTATAGAGGACCTAGTACATATAAATCATCAGCTAAAACACTACATTATAGAGGACCTAGTACATATAAATCATCAGCTAAAACATTACATTATAGAGGACCTAGTACATATAAATAATCAGCTAAAACATTACATTATAGAGGACCTAGTACATATAAATCATCAGCTAAAACACTACATTATAGAGGACCAAGTACATATAAATCATCAGCTAAAACAGTACATTATAGAGGACCTAGTACATATAAATCATCAGTTAAAACATTACATTATAGAGGACCCAGTACATATAAATCATCAGCTAAAACACTACATTATAGAGGACCCAGTACATATAAATCATCAGCTAAAACATTACATTATAGAGGACCTAGTACATATAAATAATCAGCTAAAACATTACATTATAGAGGACCTAGTACATATAAATCATCAGCTAAAACACTACATTATAGAGGACCAAGTACATATAAATCATCAGCTAAAACAGTACATTATAGAGGACCCAGTACATATAAATCATCAGCTAAAACACTACATTATAGAGGACCTAGTACATATAAATCATCAGCTAAAACAGTACATTATAGAGGACCTAGTACATATAAATCATCAGCTAAAACAGTACATTATAGAGGACCCAGTACATATAAATCATCAGCTAAAACACTACATTATAGAGGACCTAGTACATATAAATCATCAGCTAAAACACTACATTATAGAGGACCTAGTACATATAAATCATCAGCTAAAACACTACATTATAGAGGACCCAGTACATATAAATCATCAGCTAAAACACTACATTATAGAGGACCTAGTACATATAAATCATCAGCTAAAACACTACATTATAGAGGACCCAGTACATATAAATCATCAGCTAAAACATTACATTATGGAGGACCTAGTACATATAAATCATCAGCTAAAACACTACATTATAGAGGACCTAGTACATATAAATCATCAGCTAAAACACTACATTATAGAGGACCAAGTACATAAAAATCATCAGCTAAAACATTACATTATAGAGGACCTAGTACATATAAATCATCAGCTAAAACACTACATTATAGAGGACCTAGTACATATAAATCATCAGCTAAAACATTACATTATAGAGGACCTAGTACATAAAAATCATCAGCTAAAACATTACATTATAGAGGACCTAGTACATATAAATCATCAGCTAAAACATTACATTATAGAGGACCTAGTACATATAAATCATCAGCTAAAACACTACATTATAGAGGACCTAGTACATATAAATCATCAGCTAAAACACTACATTATTGAGGACCCAGTACATATAAATCATCAGCTAAAACACTACATTATAGAGGACCTAGTACATATAAATCATCAGCTAAAACACTACATTATTAAGGACCTAGTACATATAAATCATCAGCTAAAACACTACATTATAGAGGACCTAGTACATATAAATCATCAGCTAAAACACTACATTATAGAGGACCTAGTACATATAAATCATCAGCTAAAACATTACATTATAGAGGACCTAGTACATATAAATCATCAGCTAAAACACTACATTATAGAGGACCTAGTACATATAAATCATCAGCTAAAACACTACATTATAGAGGACCTAGTACATATAATTCATCAGCTAAAACACTACATTATAGAGGACCTAGTACATATAAATCATCAGCTAAAACACTACATTATAGAGGACCTAGTACATATAAATCATCAGCTAAAACACTACATTATAGAGGACCTAGTACATATAAATCATCAGCTAAAACACTACATTATAGAGGACCTAGTACATATAAATCATCAGCTAAACCACTACATTATAGAGGACCTAGTACATATAAATCATCAGCTAAAACATTACATTATAGAGGACCTAGTACATATAAATCATCAGCTAAAACACTACATTATAGAGGACCTAGTACATATAAATCATCAGCTAAAACACTACATTATAGAGGACCTAGTACATATAATTCATCAGCTAAAACACTACATTATAGAGGACCTAGTACATATAAATCATCAGCTAAAACACTACATTATAGAGGACCTAGTACATATAAATCATCAGCTAAAACACTACATTATAGAGGACCTAGTACATATAAATCATCAGCTAAAACACTACATTATAGAGGACCTAGTACATATTAATCATCAGCTAAAACACTACATTATAGAGGACCTAGTACATATAAATCATCAGCTAAAACATTACATTATAGAGGACCTAGTACATATAAATCATCAGCTAAAACACTACATTATAGAGGACCTAGTACATATAAATCATCAGCTAAAACACTACATTATTGAGGACCCAGTACATATAAATCATCAGCTAAAACACTACATTATAGAGGACCTAGTACATATAAATCATCAGCTAAAACACTACATTATTAAGGACCTAGTACATATAAATCATCAGCTAAAACACTACATTATAGAGGACCTAGTACATATAAATCATCAGCTAAAACACTACATTATAGAGGACCTAGTACATATAAATCATCAGCTAAAACACTACATTATAGAGGACCTAGTACATATAAATCATCAGCTAAAACATTACATTATAGAGGACCTAGTACATATAAATCATCAGCTAAAACACTACATTATAGAGGACCTAGTACATATAAATCATCAGCTAAAACACTACATTATAGAGGACCTAGTACATATAAATCATCAGCTAAAACACTACATTATAGAGGACCTAGTACATATAAATCATCAGCTAAAACACTACATTATAGAGGACCTAGTACATATTAATCATCAGCTAAAACACTACATTATAGAGGACCTAGTACATATAAATCATCAGCTAAAACACTACATTATAGAGGACCTAGTACATATTAATCATCAGCTAAAACACTACATTATAGAGGACCTAGTACATATTAATCATCAGCTAAAACACTACATTATAGAGGACCTAGTACATATAAATCATCAGCCAAAACACTGCAATATAGAGGACCTAGTACATATAAATCATCAGCTAAAACACTACATTATAGAGGACCTAGTACATATAAATCATCAGCTAAAACACTACATTATAGAGGACCTAGTACATATAAATCATCAGCTAAAACACTACATTATAGAGGACCTAGTACATATAAATCATCAGCTAAAACACTACATTATAGAGGACCTAGTACATATTAATCATCAGCTAAAACACTACATTATAGAGGACCTAGTACATATTAATCATCAGCTAAAACACTACATTATAGAGGACCTAGTACATATTAATCATCAGCTAAAACACTACATTATAGAGGACCCAGTACATATAAATCATCAGCTAAAACACTACATTATAGAGGACCTAGTACATATAATTCATCAGCTAAAACACTACATTATGGAGGACCTAGTACATATAAATCATCAGCCAAAACACTGCAATATAGAGGACCTAGTACATATAAATCATCAGCTAAAACACTACATTATAGAGGACCTAGTACATATAAATCATCAGCTAAAACACTACATTATAGAGGACCTAGTACATATTAATCATCAGCTAAAACATTACATTATAGAGGACCTAGTACATATAAATCATCAGCTAAAACACTACATTATAGAGGACCTAGTACATATTAATCATCAGCTAAAACACTACATTATAGAGGACCTAGTACATATAAATCATCAGCTAAAACACTACATTATAGAGGACCTAGGACATATAAATCATCAGCTAAAACACTACATTATAGAGGACCTAGTACATATTAATCATCAGCTAAAACACTACATTATAGAGGACCCAGTACATATAAATCATCAGCTAAAACACTACATTATAGAGGACCCAGTACATATAAATCATCAGCTAAAACACTACATTATAGAGGACCTAGTACATATAAATCATCAGTTAAAACACTACATTATAGAGGACCTAGTACATATAAATCATCAGCTAAAACACTACATTATAGAGGACCCAGTACATATAAATCATCAGCTAAAACACTACATTATAGAGGACCCAGTACATATAAATCATCAGCTAAAACACTACATTATAGAGGACCTAGTACATATAAATCATCAGCTAAAACACTACATTATAGAGGACCCAGTACATATAAATCATCAGCTAAAACACTACATTATAGAGGACCTAGTACATATAAATCATCAGCTAAAACACGACATTATAGAGGACCTAGTACATATAAATCATCAGTTAAAACACTACATTATAGAGGACCTAGTACATATAAATCATCAGCTAAAACACTACATTATAGAGGACCCAGTACATATAAATCATCAGCTAAAACACTACATTATAGAGGACCTAGTACATATAAATCATCAGTTAAAACACTACATTATAGAGGACCTAGTACATATAAATCATCAGCTAAAACACTACATTATAGAGGACCTAGTACATATAAATCATCAGCTAAAACACTACATTATAGAGGACCTAGTACATATAAATCATCAGCTAAAACACTACATTATAGAGGACCTAGTACATATAAATCATCAGCTAAAACACTACATTATAGAGGACCTAGTACATATAAATCATCAGTTAAAACACTACATTATAGAGGACCTAGTACATATACATCATCAGCTAAAACACTACATTATAGAGGACCTAGTACATATAAATCATCAGCTAAAACACTACATTATAGAGGACCTAGTACATATTAATCATCAGCTAAAACACTACATTATAGAGGACCTAGTACATATAAATCATCAGTTAAAACACTACATTATAGAGGACCTAGTACATATAAATCATCAGCTAAAACATTACATCATAGAGTACCCAGTACATATAAATCATCAGCTAAAACACTACATTATAGAGGACCTAGTACATATAAATCATCAGCTAAAACATTACATTATAGAGGACCTAGTACATATTAATCATCAGCTAAAACACTACATTATATAGGACCTAGTACATTTAGATCATCAGCTAAAACACTACATTATAGAGGACCTAGTACATATAAATCATCAGCTAAAACACTACATTATAGAGGACCTAGTACATATAAATCATCAGCTAAAACATTACATTATAGAGGACCTAGTACATATAAATCATCAGCTAAAACACTACATTATAGAGGACCTAGTACATATAAATCATCAGCTAAAACACTACATTATAGAGGACCCAGTACATATAAATCATCAGCTAAAACACTACATTATAGAGGACCTAGTACATATAAATCATCAGCTAAAACACTACATTATAGAGGACCCAGTACATATAAATCATCAGCTAAAACACTACATTATAGAGGACCCAGTACATATAAATCATCAGCTAAAACACTACATTATAGAGGACCGAGTACATATAAATCATCAGTTAAAACACTACATTATAGAGGACCCAGTACATATAAATCATCAGTTAAAACACTACATTATAGAGGACCCAGTACATATAAATCATCAGCTAAAACACTACATTATAGAGGACCTAGTACATATAAATCATCAGCTAAAACACTACATTATAGAGGACCCAGTACATATAAATCATCAGCTAAAACACTACATTATAGAGGACCCAGTACATATAAATCATCAGCTAAAACACTACATTATAGAGGACCTAGTACATATAAATCATCAGCTAAAACACTACATTATAGAGGACCCAGTACATATAAATCATCAGCTAAAACACTACATTATAGAGGACCCAGTACATATAAATCATCAGCTAAAACACTACATTATAGAGGACCTAGTACATATAAATCATCAGCTAAAACACTACATTATAGAGGACCTAGTACATATAAATCATCAGCTAAAACACTACATTATAGAGGACCTAGTACATATAAATCATCAGCTAAAACACTACATTATAGAGGACCTAGTACATATAAATCATCAGCTAAAACACTACATTATAGAGGACCCAGTACATGTAAATCATCAGCTAAAACATTACATTATAGGGGACCAAGTACATATAAATCATCAGCTAAAACACTACATTATAGAGGACCCAGTACATATAAATCATCAGCTAAAACACTACATTACAGAGGACCTAGTACATATAAATCATCAGCTAAAACACTACATTATAGAGGACCTAGTACATATAAATCATCAGCTAAAACACTACATTATAGAGGACCTAGTACATATAAATCATCAGCTAAAACACTACATTATAGAGGACCCAGTACATGTAAATCATCAGCTAAAACATTACATTATAGGGGACCAAGTACATATAAATCATCAGCTAAAACACTACATTATAGAGGACCTAGTACATATAAATCATCAGCTAAAACACTACATTATAGAGGACCTAGTACATACAAATCATCAGTTAAAACACTACATTATAGAGGACCCAGTACATATAAATCATCAGTTAAAACACTACATTATAGAGGACCTAGTACATATAAATCATCAGCTAAAACACTACATTATAGAGGACCTAGTACATACAAATCATCAGTTAAAACACTACATTATAGAGGACCCAGTACATATAAATCATCAGTTAAAACACTACATTATAGAGGACCTAGTACATATAAATCATCAGCTAAAACACTACATTATAGAGGACCTAGTACATACAAATCATCAGTTAAAACACTACATTATAGAGGACCCAGTACATATAAATCATCAGTTAAAACACTACATTATAGAGGACCTAGTACATATAAATCATCAGCTAAAACACTACATTATAGAGGACCTAGTACATACAAATCATCAGTTAAAACACTACATTATAGAGGACCCAGTACATATAAATCATCAGTTAAAACACTACATTATAGAGGACCCAGTACATATAAATCATCAGTTAAAACACTACATTATAGAGGACCTAGTACATATAAATCATCAGCTAAAACACTACATTATAGAGGACCTAGTACATACAAATCATCAGTTAAAACACTACATTATAGAGGACCTAGTACATATAAATCATCAGTTAAAACACTACATTATAGAGGACCTAGTACATATAAATCATCAGCTAAAACACTACATTATAGAGGACCCAGTACATATAAATCATCAGCTAAAACACTACATTATAGAGGACCTAGTACATATAAATCATCAGTTAAAACATTACATTATAGAGGACCTAGTACATATAAATCATCAGTTAAAACACTACATTATAGAGGACCTAGTACATATAAATCATCAGCTAAAACACTACATTATAGAGGACCTAGTACATATAAATCATCAGCTAAAACACTACATTATAGAGGACCCAGTACATATAAATCATCAGCTAAAACACTACATTATAGAGGACCTAGTACATATAAATCATCAGTTAAAACATTACATTATAGAGGACCTAGTACATATAAATCATCAGTTAAAACATTACATTATAGAGGACCTAGTACATATAAATCATCAACTAAAACACTACATTATAGAGGACCTAGTACATATAAATCATCAGCTAAAACACTACATTATAGAGGACCCAGTACATATAAATCATCAGCTAAAACACTACATTATAGAGGACCCAATACATATAAATCATCAGTGTTAAAACACTACATTATAGAGGACCGAGTACATATAAATCATCAGTTAAAACACTACATTATAGAGGACCTAGAACATATAAATCATCAGCTAAAACACTACATTATAGAGGACCTAGTACATACAAATCATCAGTTAAAAGACTACATTATAGAGGACCCATGTACATATAAATCATCAGCTAAAAGACTACATTATAGAGGACCTAGTACATACAAATCATCAGCTAAAACATTACATTATAGAGGACCTAGTACATATAAATCATCAGTTAAAACACTACATTATAGAGGACCCATGTACATATAAATCATCAGCTAAAAGACTACATTATAGAGGACCTAGTACATACAAATCATCAGCTAAAACATTACATTATAGAGAACCTAGTACATATAAATCATCAGTTAAAACAATACATTATAGAGGACCTAGTACATATTAATCATCAGCTAAAACACTACATTATAGAGGACCTAGTACATACAAATCATCAGCTAAAACATTACATTATAGAGGACCTAGTACATCTAAATCATCAGTTAAAACAATACATTATAGAGGACCTAGTACATATTAATCATCAGCTAAAACACTACATTATAGAGGACCTAGTACATACAAATCATCAGCTAAAACATTACATTATAGAGGACCTAGTACATATAAATCATCAGTTAAAACAATACATTATAGAGGACCTAGTACATATTAATCATCAGCTAAAACACTACATTATAGAGGACCTAGTACATACAAATCATCAGCTAAAACATTACATTATAGAGGACCTAGTACATCTAAATCATCAGTTAAAACAATACATTATAGAGGACCTAGTACATATTAATCATCAGCTAAAACACTACATTATAGAGAACCTAGTACATATAAATCATCAGCTAAAACACTACATTATAGAGGACCTAGTACATATAAATCATCAGTTAAAACATTACATTATAGAGGACCTAGTACATATTAATCATCAGCTAAAACACTACATTATAGAGAACCTAGTACATATAAATCATCAGCTAAAACACTACATTATAGAGGACCCAGTACATATAAATCATCAGTTAAAACATTACATTATAGAGAACCTAGTACATATAAATCATCAGCTAAAACACTACATTATAGAGGACCTAGTACATATAAATCATCAGCTAAAACACTACATTATAGAGGACCTAGTACATATAAATCATCAGTTAAAACACTACATTATAGAGGACCTAGTACATATAAATCATCAGCTAAAACACTACATTATAGAGGACCTAGTACATACAAATCATCAGTTAAAACACTACATTATAGAGGACCCAGTACATATAAATCATCAGTTAAAACACTACATTATAGAGGACCCAGTACATATAAATCATCAGTTAAAACACTACATTATAGAGGACCTAGTACATATAAATCATCAGCTAAAACACTACATTATAGAGGACCTAGTACATACAAATCATCAGTTAAAACACTACATTATAGAGGACCTAGTACATATAAATCATCAGTTAAAACACTACATTATAGAGGACCTAGTACATATAAATCATCAGCTAAAACACTACATTATAGAGGACCCAGTACATATAAATCATCAGCTAAAACACTACATTATAGAGGACCTAGTACATATAAATCATCAGTTAAAACATTACATTATAGAGGACCTAGTACATATAAATCATCAGTTAAAACACTACATTATAGAGGACCTAGTACATATAAATCATCAGCTAAAACACTACATTATAGAGGACCTAGTACATATAAATCATCAGCTAAAACACTACATTATAGAGGACCCAGTACATATAAATCATCAGCTAAAACACTACATTATAGAGGACCTAGTACATATAAATCATCAGTTAAAACATTACATTATAGAGGACCTAGTACATATAAATCATCAGTTAAAACATTACATTATAGAGGACCTAGTACATATAAATCATCAACTAAAACACTACATTATAGAGGACCTAGTACATATAAATCATCAGCTAAAACACTACATTATAGAGGACCCAGTACATATAAATCATCAGCTAAAACACTACATTATAGAGGACCCAATACATATAAATCATCAGTGTTAAAACACTACATTATAGAGGACCGAGTACATATAAATCATCAGTTAAAACACTACATTATAGAGGACCTAGAACATATAAATCATCAGCTAAAACACTACATTATAGAGGACCTAGTACATACAAATCATCAGTTAAAAGACTACATTATAGAGGACCCATGTACATATAAATCATCAGCTAAAAGACTACATTATAGAGGACCTAGTACATACAAATCATCAGCTAAAACATTACATTATAGAGGACCTAGTACATATAAATCATCAGTTAAAACACTACATTATAGAGGACCCATGTACATATAAATCATCAGCTAAAAGACTACATTATAGAGGACCTAGTACATACAAATCATCAGCTAAAACATTACATTATAGAGGACCTAGTACATATAAATCATCAGTTAAAACAATACATTATAGAGGATCTAGTACATATTAATCATCAGCTAAAACACTACATTATAGAGGAACTAGTACATACAAATCATCAGCTAAAACATTACATTATAGAGGACCTAGTACATCTAAATCATCAGTTAAAACAATACATTATAGAGGACCTAGTACATATTAATCATCAGCTAAAACACTACATTATAGAGGACCTAGTACATACAAATCATCAGCTAAAACATTACATTATAGAGGACCTAGTACATATAAATCATCAGTTAAAACAATACATTATAGAGGACCTAGTACATATTAATCATCAGCTAAAACACTACATTATAGAGGACCTAGTACATACAAATCATCAGCTAAAACATTACATTATAGAGGACCGAGTACATCTAAATCATCAGTTAAAACAATACATTATAGAGGACCTAGTACATATTAATCATCAGCTAAAACACTACATTATAGAGAACCTAGTACATATAAATCATCAGCTAAAACACTACATTATAGAGGACCTAGTACATATAAATCATCAGTTAAAACATTACATTATAGAGGACCTAGTACATATTAATCATCAGCTAAAACACTACATTATAGAGAACCTAGTACATATAAATCATCAGCTAAAACACTACATTATAGAGGACCTAGTACATATAAATCATCAGTTAAAACATTACATTATAGAGAACCTAGTACATATAAATCATCAGCTAAAACACTACATTATAGAGGACCTAGTACATATAAATCATCAGTTAAAACATTACATTATAGAGAACCTAGTACATATAAATCATCAGCTAAAACACTACATTATAGAGGACCTAGTACATATAAACCATCAGCTAAAACACTACATTATAGAGGACCCAGTACATATTAATCATCAGCTAAAACACTACATTATAGAGGACCTAGTACATATAAATCATCAGCTAAAACACTACATTATAGAGAACCTAGTACATATAAATCATCAGCTAAAACACTACATTATAGAGGACCTAGTACATATAAATCATCAGCTAAAACACTACATTATAGAGGACCTAGTACATATAAATCATCAGCTAAAACATTACATTATAGAGGACCTAGTACATATAAATCATCAGCAAAATACTACATTATAGAGGACGAAGTACATATAAATCATCAGCTAAAACACTACATTATAGAGGACCTAGTACATATAAATCATCAGCTAAAACACTACATTATAGAGGACCTAGTACATATAAATCATCAGCTAAAACACTACATTATAGAGGACCTAGTACATATAAATCATCAGCTAAAACACTACATTATAGAGGACCTAGTACATATAAATCATCAGCTAAAACACTACATTATAGAGGACCTAGTACATATAAATCATCAGCTAAAACACTACATTATAGAGGACCTAGTACATATAAATCATCAGCTAAAACACTACATTATAGAGGACCTAGTACATATAAATCATCAGCTAAAACACTACATTATAGAGGACCTAGTACATATAAATCATCAGCAAAATACTACATTATAGAGGACCTAGTACATATAAATCATCAGCTAAAACACTACATTATAGAGGACCTAGTACATATAAGTCATCAGCTAAACACTACATTATAGAGGACCCAGTACATATAAATCATCAGCTAAAACACTACATTATAGAGGACCTAGTACATATAAGTCATCAGCTAAAACACTACATTATAGAGGACCTTTTACATATAAATCATCAGCTAAAACACTACATTATAGAGGACCTAGTACATATAAATCATCAGCTAAAACACTACATTATAGAGGACCCAGTACATATAAATCATCAGCAAAATACTACATTATAGAGGACCTAGTACATATAAATCATCAGCTAAAACACTACATTATAGAGGACCTAGTACATATAAATCATCAGCTAAAACACTACATTATAGAGGACCCAGTACATATAAATCATCAGCTAAAACACTACATTATAGAGGACCCAGTACATATAAATCATCAGCAAAATACTACATTATAGAGGACCCAGTACATATAAATCATCAGCTAAAACACTACATTATAGAGGACCTAGTACATATAAGTCATCAGCTAAAACACTACATTATAGAGGACCTAGTACATATAAATCATCAGCTAAAACACTACATTATAGAGGACCTAGTACATATAAATCATCAGCGAAAACACTACATTATAGAGGACCTAGTACATATAAATCATCAGCTAAAACACTACATTATAGAGGACCTAGTACATATAAGTCATCAGCTAAAACACTACATTATAGAGGACCCAGTACATATAAATCATCAGCTAAAACACTACATTATAGAGGACCTAGTACATATAAGTCATCAGCTAAAACACTACATTATAGAGGACCTTTTACATATAAATCATCAGCTAAAACACTACATTATAGAGGACCCAGTACATATAAATCATCAGCAAAATACTACATTATAGAGGACCTAGTACATATAAATCATCAGCTAAAACACTACATTATAGAGGACCTAGTACATATAAATCATCAGCTAAAACACTACATTATAGAGGACCCAGTACATATAAATCATCAGCTAAAACACTACATTATAGAGGACCTAGTACATATAAGTCATCAGCTAAAACACTACATTATAGAGGACCTAGTACATATAAATCATCAGCTAAAACACTACATTATAGAGGACCTAGTACATATAAATCATCAGCTAAAACACTACATTATAGAGGACCTAGTACATATAAATCATCAGCAAAATACTACATTATAGAGGACCTAGTACATATAAATCATCAGCTAAAACACTACATTATAGAGGACCTAGTACATATAAATCATCAGCTAAAACACTATATTATAGAGGACCTAGTACATATAAGTCATCAGCTAAAACACTACATTATAGAGGACCCAGTACATATAAATCATCAGCTAAAACACTACATTATAGAGGACCTAGTACATATAAGTCATCAGCTAAAACAGTACATTATAGAGGACCTTTTACATATAAATCATCAGCTAAAACACTACATTATAGAGGACCTAGTACATATAAATCATCAGCTAAAACACTACATTATAGAGGACCCAGTACATATAAATCATCAGCAAAATACTACATTATAGAGGACCTAGTACATATAAATCATCAGCTAAAACAATACATTATAGAGGACCTAGTACATATAAGTCATCAGCTAAAACACTACCTTATAGAGGACCTAGTACATATAAATCATCAGCTAAAACACTACATTATAGAGGACCTAGTACATATAAATCATCAGCTAAAACATTACATTATAGAGGACCTAGTACATATAAATCATCAGCTAAAACACTACATTATAGAGGACCTAGTACATATAAATCATCAGCAAAATACTACATTATAGAGGAACTAGTACATATAAATCATCAGCTAAAACACTACATTATAGAGGACCTAGTACATATAAATCATCAGCTAAAACATTACATTATAGAGGACCTAGTACATATAAATCATCAGCTAAAACACTACATTATAGAGGACCTAGTACATATAAATCATCAGCTAAAACACTACATTATAGAGGACCTAGTACATATAAATCATCAGCTAAAACATTACATTATAGAGGACCCAGTACATATAAATCATCAGCTAAAACACTACATTATAGAGGACCTAGTACATATAAATCATCAGCTAAAACATTACATTACAGAGGACCCAGTACATATAAATCATCAGCTAAAACACTACATTATAGAGGACCTAGTACATATAAATCATCAGCTAAAACATTACATTACAGAGGACCAGTACATATAAATCATCAGCTAAAACAATACATTATAGAGGACCTAGTACATATAAGTCATCAGCTAAAACACGACATTATAGAGGACCTAGTACATATAAATCATCAGCTAAAACATTACATTATAGAGGACCTAGTACATATAAATCATCAGCTAAAACACTACATTATAGAGGACCTAGTACATATAAGTCATCAGCTAAACACGACATTATAGAGGACCTAGTACATATAAATCATCAGCTAAAACACTACATTATAGAGGACCTAGTACATATAAATCATCAGCAAAATACTACATTATAGAGGACCTAGTACATATAAATCATCAGCTAAAACATTACATTATAGAGGACCTAGTACATATAAATCATCAGCTAAAACACTACATTATAGAGGACCTAGTACATATAAATCATCAGCTAAAACACTACATTATAGAGGACCCAGTACACATAAATCATCAGCAAAATACTACATTATAGAGGACCTAGTACATATAAATCATCAGCTAAAACACTACATTATAGAGGACCTAGTACATATAAATCATCAGCTAAAACACTACATTATAGAGGACCTAGTACATATAAATCATCAGCTAAAACACTACATTATAGAGGACCTAGTACATATAAATCATCAGCTAAAACATTACATTATAGAGGACCTAGTACATATAAATCATCAGCTAAAACACTACATTATAGAGGACCGAGTACATATAAATCATCAGCTAAAACACTACATTATAGAGGACCTAGTACATATAAATCATCAGCTAAAACATTACATTATAGAGGACCTAGTACATATAAATCATCAGCTAAAACACTACATTATAGAGGACCTAGTACATATAAATCATCAGCTAAAACATTACATTATAGAGGACCTAGTACATATAAGTCATCAGCTAAAACACTACATTATAGAGGACCTAGTACATATAAATCATCAGCTAAAACACTACATTATAGAGGACCTAGTACATATAAATCATCAGCAAAATACTACATTATAGAGGACCTAGTACATATAAATCATCAGCTAAAACACTACATATAGAGGACCTAGTACATATAAATCATCAGCAAAATACTACATTATAGAGGACCTAGTACATATAAATCATCAGCTAAAACATTACATTATAGAGGACCTAGTACATATAAATCATCAGCTAAAACACTACATTATAGAGGACCGAGTACATATAAATCATCAGCTAAAACACTACATTATAGAGGACCTAGTACATATAAATCATCAGCTAAAACATTACATTATAGAGGACCTAGTACATATAAATCATCAGCTAAAACACTACATTATAGAGGACCTAGTACATATAAATCATCAGCTAAAACATTACATTATAGAGGACCTAGTACATATAAAGTCATCAGCTAAAACACTACATTATAGAGGACCTAGTACATATAAATCATCAGCTAAAAACTACATTATAGAGGACCTAGTACATATAAATCATCAGCAAAATACTACATTATAGAGGACCTATAAAACACTACATTATAGAGGACCTAGTACATATAAGTCATCAGCTAAAACACTACATATAGAGGACCCAGTACATATAAATCATCAGCTAAAACACTACATTATAGAGGACCTAGTACATATAAGTCATCAGCTAAAACACTACATATAGAGGACCAGTACATATAAATCATCAGCTAAACACTACATTATAGAGGACCTAGTACATATAAATCATCAGCTAAAACACTACATTATAGAGGACCTAGTACATATAATCATCAGCTAAAACACTACATTATAGAGGACCTAGTACATATAAGTCATCAGCTAAAACACTACATTATAGAGGACCTAGTACAGATAAGTCATCAGCTAAAACACTACATTATAGAGGACCCAGTACATATAAATCATCAGCAAAATACTACATTATAGAGGACCTAGTACATATAAATCATCAGCTAAAACACTACATATAGAGGACCTAGTACATATAAATCATCAGCTAAAACCTACATTATAGAGGACCTAGTACATATAAATCATCAGCTAAAACACTACATTATAGAGGACCTAGTACATATAAGTCATCAGCTAAAACACTACATTATAGAGGACCTAGTACATATAAATCATCAGCTAAAACACTACATTATAGAGGACCTAGTACATATAAATCATCAGCTAAACACTACATTATAGAGGACCTAGTACATATAAATCATCAGCTAAAACACTACATTATCGAGGACCTAGTACATATAAATCATCAGCTAAAACATTACATTATAGAGGACCTAGTACATATAAATCATCAGCTAAAACATTACATTATAGAGGACCTAGTACATATAAATCATCAGCAAAATACTACATTATAGAGGACCTAGTACATATTAATCATCAGCTAAACACTACATTATAGAGGACCTAGTACATATAAATCATCAGCTAAAACATTACATTATAGAGGACCTAGTACATATAAATCATCAGCAAAATACTACATTATAGAGGACCTAGTACATATTAATCATCAGCTAAAACATTACATTATAGAGGACCTAGTACATATAAATCATCAGCAAAATACTACATTATAGAGGACCTAGTACATATAATCATCAGCAAAATACTACATTATAGAGGACCTAGTACATATTAATCATCAGCTAAAAATTACATTATAGAGGACCTAGTACATATAAATCATCAGTCAAAACACTACATTATGGAGGACCTAGTACATATAAATCATCAGCTAAAACACCACATTATAGAGGACCCAGTACATATAAATCATCAGTCAAAACACTACATTATGGAGGACCCAGTACATATAAATCATCAGCTAAACACTATATTATAGAGGACCTAGAACATATAAATCATCAGTTAAAACATTACATTATAGAGGACCTAGTACATACAAATCATCAGCTAAAACACTACATTATAAAGGACCCAGTACATATAAATCATCAGTTAAAACACTACATTATAGAGGACCTAGTACATATAAATCATCAGCTAAAACACTACATTATAGAGACCAAGTACATATAAATCATCAGCTAAAACACTACATTATAGAGGACCCAGTACATATAAATCATCAGTTAAAACATTACATTATAGAGGACCTAGTACATACAAATCATCAGCTAAAACACTACATTATAAAGGACCCAGTACATATAAATCATCAGTTAAAAACACTACATTATAGAGGACCTAGTACATATAAATCATCAGCTAAAACACTACATTATAGAGGACCTAGTACATATAAATCATCAGCTAAAACACTACATTATAGAGGACCCAGTACATATAAATCATCAGCTAAAACACTATATTATAGAGGACCTAGTACATTTAAATCATCAGTTAAAACATTACATTATAGAGGACCTAGTACATACAAATCATCAGCTAAAACACTACATTATAAAGGACCCAGTACATATAAATCATCAGTTAAAACACTACATTATAGAGGACCTAGTACATATAAATCATCAGCTAAAACACTACATTATAGAGGACCTAGTACATATAAATCATCAGCTAAAACACTACATTATAGAGGACCTAGTACATATAAATCATCAGCTAAAACACTACATTATAGAGGACCTAGTACATATAAATCATCAGCTAAAACACTACATTATAGAGGACCTAGTACATATAAATCATCAGCTAAAACACTACATTATAGAGGACCTAGTACATATAAATCATCAGCTAAAACACTACATTATAGAGGACCTAGTACATATAAATCATCAGCTAAAACACTACATTATAGAGGACCTAGTACATATAAATCATCAGCTAAAACACTACATTATAGAGGACCTAGTACATATAAATCATCAGCTAAAACACTACATTATAGAGGACCTAGTACATATAAATCATCAGCTAAAACACTACATTATAGAGGACCCAGTACATATAAATCATCAGTTAAAACACTACATTATAGAGGACCTAGTACATATAAATCATCAGCTAAAACACTACATTATAGAGGACCTAGTACATATAAATCATCAGCTAAAACACTACATTATAGAGGACCCAGTACATATAAATCATCAGCTAAAACACTATATTATAGAGGACCTAGTACATATAAATCATCAGTTAAACATTACATTATAGAGGACCTAGTACATACAAATCATCAGCTAAAACACTACATTATAAAGGACCCAGTACATATAAATCATCAGTTAAAACACTACATTATAGAGGACCTAGTACATATAAATCATCAGCTAAAACACTACATTATAGAGGACCTAGTACATATAAATCATCAGCTAAAACACTACATTATAGAGGACCGAGTACATATAATCATCAGCTAAAACACTACATTATAGAGGACCTAGTACATATAAATCATCAGCTAAAACACTACATTATAGAGGACCTAGTACATATAAATCTCAGCTAAAACACTACATTATAGAGGACCTAGTACATATAAATCATCAGTTAAAACATTACATTATAGAGGACCTAGTACATACAAATCATCAGCTAAAACACTACATTATAGAGGACCCAGTACATATAAATCATCAGCTAAAACACTATATTATAGAGGACCTAGTACATATAAATCATCAGTTAAAACATTACATTATAGAGGACCTAGTACATACAAATCATCAGCTAAAACACTACATTATAAAGGACCCAGTACATATAAATCATCAGTTAAAACACTACATTATAGAGGACCTAGTACATATAAATCATCAGCTAAAACACTACATTATAGAGGACCTAGTACATATAAATCATCAGCTAAAACACTACATTATAGAGGACCTAGTACATATAAATCATCAGCTAAAACACTACATTATAGAGGACCTAGTACATATAAATCATCAGCTAAAACACTACATTATAGAGGACCTAGTACATATAAATCATCAGCTAAAACACTACATTATAGAGGACCCAGTACATATAAATCATCAGCTAAAACACTACATTATAGAGGACCTAGTACATATAAATCATCAGCTAAAACACTACATTATAAAGGACCCAGTACATGTAAATCATCAGTTAAAACACTACATTATAGAGGACCTAGTACATATAAATCATCAGCTAAAACACTACATTATAGAGGAACTAGTACATATAAATCATCAGCTAAAACACTACATTATAGAGGACCCAGTACATATAAATCATCAGCTAAAACACTACATTATAAAGGACCCAGTACATGTAAATCATCAGTTAAAACACTACATTATAGAGGACCTAGTACATATAAATCATCAGCTAAAACACTACATTATAGAGGAACTAGTACATATAAATCATCAGCTAAAACACTACGTTATAGAGGACCTAGTACATATAAATCATCAGCTAAAACACTACATTATGGAGGACCCAGTACATATAAATCATCAGCTAAAACACTACATTATAGAGGACCTAGTACATATAAATCATCAGCTAAAACACTACATTATAGAGGACCTAGTACATACAAATCATCAGCTAAAACACTACATTATAGAGGACCTAATACATATAAATCATCAGCTAAAACACTACATTATAGAGGACCTAGTACATACAAATCATCAGCTAAAACACTACATTATAGAGGACCTAGTACATATAAATCATCAGCTAAAACACTACATTATAGAGGACCCAGTACATATAAATCATCAGCTAAAACACTACATTATAGAGGACCTAGTACATATAAATCATCAGCTAAAACACTACATTATAGAGGACCTAGTACATATAATTCATCAGCTAAAACACTACATTATGGAGGACCTAGTACATATAAATCATCAGCTAAAACATTACATTATAGAGGACCTAGTACATATAAATCATCAGCTAAAACACTACATTATCGAGGACCTAGTACATATAAATCATCAGCTAAAACATTACATTATAGAGGACCTAGTACATATAAATCATCAGCAAAATACTACATTATAGAGGACCTAGTACATATTAATCATCAGCTAAAACATTACATTATAGAGGACCTAGTACATATAAATCATCAGCAAAATACTACATTATAGAGGACCTAGTACATATAAATCATCAGTTAAAACATTACATTATAGAGGACCTAGTACATACAAATCATCAGCTAAAACACTACATTATAGAGGACCTAGTACATATAAATCATCAGCTAAAACACTACATTATCGAGGACCTAGTACATATAAATCATCAGCTAAAACACTACATTATAGAGGACCTAGTACATATAAATCATCAGCTAAAACATTACATTATAGAGGACCGAGTACATATAAATCATCAGCTAAAACACTACATTATAGAGGACCTAGTACATATAAATCATCAGTTAAAACATTACATTATAGAGGACCTAGTACATATAAATCATCAGCTAAAACACTACATTATCGAGGACCTAGTACATATAAATCATCAGCTAAAACATTACATTATCGAGGACCGAGTACATATAAATCATCAGCAAAATACTACATTATAGAGGACCTAGTACATATAAATCATCAGTTAAAACATTACATTATAGAGGACCTAGTACATATAAATCATCAGCTAAAACACTACATTATCGAGGACCTAGTACATATAAATCATCAGCTAAAACATTACATTATAGAGGACCTAGTACATATAAATCATCAGCAAAATACTACATTATAGAGGACCTAGTACATATAAATCATCAGTTAAACATTACATTATAGAGGACCTAGTACATATGAATCATCAGCTAAAACACTACATTATAGAGGACCTAGTACATATAAATCATCAGTTAAAACATTACATTATAGAGGACCTAGTACATATAAATCATCAGCTAAAACACTACATTATAGAGGACCTAGTACATATAAATCATCAGCTAAAACACTACATTATAGAGGACCTAGTACATATAAATCATCAGCTAAAACACTACATTATAGAGGACCTAGTACATATAAATCATCAGTCAAAACACTACATTATGGAGGACCTAGTACATATAAATCATCAGCTAAAACACTACATTATAGAGGACCTAGTACATATAAATCATCAGTCAAAAGACTACATTATGGAGGACCTAGTACATATAAATCATCAGCTAAAACACTACATTATAGAGGACCTAGTACATATAAATCATGAGCTAAAACACCACATTATAGAGGACCTAGTACATATAAATCATCAGCTAAACACGACATTATAGAGGACCCAGTACATATAAATCATCAGCTAAAACACTATATTATAGAGGACCTAGTACATATAAATCATCAGTTAAAACACTACATTATAGAGGACCTAGTACATACAAATCATCAGCTAAAACACTACATTATAAAGGACCCAGTACATATAAATCATCAGTTAAAACACTACATTATAGAGGACTAGTACAGATAAGTCATCAGCTAAAACACTACATTATAGAGGACCCAGTACATATAAATCATCAGCAAAATACTACATTATAGAGGACCTAGTACATATAAATCATCAGCTAAAACACTACATTATAGAGGACCTAGTACATATAAGTCATCAGCTAAAACACTACATTATAGAGGACCTAGTACATATAAATCATCAGCTAAAACACTACATTATAGAGGACCTAGTACATATAAATCATCAGCTAAAACACTACATTATCGAGGACCTAGTACATATAAATCATCAGCTAAACATTACATTATAGAGGACCTAGTACATATAAATCATCAGCAAAATACTACATTATAGAGGACCTAGTACATATTAATCATCAGCTAAACACTACATTATAGAGGACCTAGTACATATAAATCATCAGCAAATACTACATTATAGAGGACCTAGTACATATTAATCATCAGCTAAAACACTACATTATAGAGGACCTAGTACATATAAATCATCAGTTAAAACATTACATTATAGAGGACCTAGTACATATAAATCATCAGCAAAATACTACATTATACAGGACCTAGTACATATTAATCATCAGCTAAAACACTACATTATAGAGGACCTAGTACATATAAATCATCAGCAAATACTACATTATAGAGGACCTAGTACATATAAATCATCAGCTAAACATTACATATAGAGGACCTAGTACATATAAATCATCAGCAAATACTACATTATACAGGACCTAGTACATATTAATCATCAGCTAAAACACTACATTATAGAGGACCTAGTACATATAAATCATCAGCAAAATACTACATTATAGAGGACCTAGTACATATTAATCATCAGCTAAAACACTATATTATAGAGGACCTAGTACATATAAATCATCAGTCAAAACACTACATTATGGAGACCCAGTACATATAAATCATCAGCTAAAACACTATATTATAGAGGACCTAGTACATATAAATCATCAGTTAAAACACTACATTATAGAGGACCTAGTACATATAAATCATCAGTCAAAACACTACATTATGGAGGACCCAGTACATATAAATCATCAGCTAAAACACTATATTATAGAGGACCTAGTACATATAAATCATCAGTTAAAACACTACATTATAGAGACCTAGTACATATAAATCATCAGCTAAAACACTACATTATAGAGGACCTAGTACATATAAATCATCAGCTAAAACACTACATTATAGAGGACCCAGTACATATAAATCATCAGCTAAAACACTACATTATAGAGGACCTAGTACATACAAATCATCAGCTAAAACACTACATTATAGAGGACCTAGTACATATAAATCATCAGCTAAAACACTACATTATAGAGGACCTAGTACATATAAATCATCAGCTAAAACACTATATTATAGAGGACCTAGTACATATAAATCATCAGTTAAAACATTACATTATAGAGGACCTAGTACATACAAATCATCAGCTAAAACACTACATTATAGAGGACCTAGTACATATAAATCATCAGCTAAAACACTACATTATAGAGGACCCAGTACATATAAATCATCAGCTAAAACACTATATTATAGAGGACCTAGTACATATAAATCATCAGTTAAAACACTACATTATAGAGGACCTAGTACATATAAATCATCAGCTAAAACACTACATTATAGAGGACCCAGTACATATAAATCATCAGCTAAAACACTATATTATAGAGGACCTAGTACATATAAATCATCAGTTAAAACACTACATTATAGAGGACCTAGTACATATAAATCATCAGCTAAACACTACATTATAGAGGACCTAGTACATATAAATCATCAGCTAAAACACTACATTATAGAGGACCCAGTACATATAAATCATCAGCTAAAACACTATATTATAGAGGACCTAGTACATATAAATCATCAGTTAAAACATTACATTATAGAGGACCTAGTACATACAAATCATCAGCTAAAACACTACATTATAAAGGACCCAGTACATATAAATCATCAGTTAAAACATTACATTATAGAGGACCTAGTACATACAAATCATCAGCTAAAACACTACATTATAAAGGACCCAGTACATATAACTCATCAGCTAAAACACTACATTATAGAGGACCTAGTACATATAAAACATCAGCTAAAACACTACATTATAGAGGACCTAGTACATATAAATCATCAGCTAAAACACTACATTATAGAGGACCGAGTACATATAAATCATCAGCTAAAACACTACATTATAGAGGACCTAGTACATATAAATCATCAGCTAAAACACTACATTATAGAGGACCTAGTACATATAAATCATCAGCTAAAACACTACATTATAGAGGACCTAGTACATATAAATCATCAGCTAAAACACTACATTATAGAGGACCTAGTACATATAAATCATCAGCTAAAACACTACATTATAGAGGACCCAGTACATATAAATCATCAGCTAAAACACTACATTATAGAGGACCTAGTACATATAAATCATCAGCTAAAACACTACATTATAAAGGACCCAGTACATGTAAATCATCAGTTAAAACACTACATTATAGAGGACCTAGTACATATAAATCATCAGCTAAAACACTACATTATAGAGGACCTAGTACATATAAATCATCAGCTAAAACACTACATTATAGAGGACCCAGTACATATAAATCATCAGCTAAAAACACTACATTATAAAGGACCCAGTACATGTAAATCATCAGTTAAAACACTACATTATAGAGGACCTAGTACATATAAATCATCAGCTAAAACACTACATTATAGAGGACCTAGTACATATAAATCATCAGCTAAAACACTACATTATAGAGGACCCAGTACATATAAATCATCAGCTAAAACACTACATTATAAAGGACCCAGTACATATAAATCATCAGTTAAAACACTACATTATAGAGGACCGAGTACATATAAATCATCAGCTAAAACACTACATTATAGAGGAACTAGTACATATAAATCATCAGCTAAAACACTACGTTATAGAGGACCTAGTACATATAAATCATCAGCTAAAACACTACATTATGGAGGACCCAGTACATATAAATCATCAGCTAAAACACTACATTATAGAGGACCTAGTACATATAAATCATCAGCTAAAACACTACATTATAGAGGACCTAGTACATACAAATCATCAGCTAAAACACTACATTATAGAGGACCTAGTACATATAAATCATCAGCTAAAACACTACATTATAGAGGACCTAGTACATACAAATCATCAGCTAAAACACTACATTATAGAGGACCTAGTACATATAAATCATCAGCTAAAACACTACATTATAGAGGACCCAGTACATATAAATCATCAGCTAAAACACTACATTATAGAGGACCTAGTACATATAAATCATCAGCTAAAACACTACATTATAGAGGACCTAGTACATACAAATCATCAGCTAAAACACTACATTATAGAGGACCTAGTACATATAAATCATCAGCTAAAACACTACATTATAGAGGACCTAGTACATATAAATCATCAGCTAAAACACTACATTATAGAGGACCTAGTACATATAAATCATCAGCTAAAACACTACATTATGGAGGACCTAGTACATATAAATCATCAGCTAAAACACTACATTATAGAGGACCTAGTACATACAAATCATCAGCTAAAACACTACATTATAGAGGACCTAGTACATATAAATCATCAGCTAAAACACTACATTATAGAGGACCTAGTACATACAAATCATCAGCTAAAACACTACATTATAGAGGACCTAGTACATATAAATCATCAGCTAAAACACTACATTATAGAGGACCTAGTACATATAAATCATCAGCTAAAACACTACATTATAGAGGACCTAGTACATATAAATCATCAGCTAAAACACTACATTATGGAGGACCTAGTACATATAAATCATCAGCTAAAACATTACATTATAGAGGACCTAGTACATACAAATCATCAGCTAAAACACTACATTATCGAGGATCTAGTACATATAAATCATCAGCTAAAACACTACATTATAGAGGACCTAGTACATATTAATCATCAGCTAAAACATTACATTATAGAGGACCTAGTACATATAAATCATCAGCTAAAACACCACATTATAGAGGACCTAGTACATATAAATCATCAGCTAAAACACTACATTATATTGGACCCAGTACATATAAATCATCAGCTAAAACACTATATTATAGAGGACCTAGTACATATAAATCATTAGTTAAAACATTACATTATAGAGGACCTAGTACATACAAATCATCAGCTAAAACACTACATTATAAAGGTCCCAGTACATATAAATCATCAGTTAAAACACTACATTATAGAGGACCTAGTACATATAAATCATCAGCTAAAACACTACATTATAGAGGACCTAGTACATATAAATCATCAGCTAAAACACTACATTATAGAGGACCGAGTACATTTCAATCATCAGCTAAAACACTACATTATAGAGGACCTAGTACATATAAATCATCAGCTAAAACACTACATTATAGAGGACCTAGTACATATAAATCATCAGCTAAAACACTACATTACAGAGGACCTAGTACATATAAATCATCAGCTAAAACACTACATTATAGAGGACCTAGTACATATAAATCATCAGCTAAAACACTGCATTATAGAGGACCTAGTACAAATAAATCATCAGCTAAAACACTACATTACAGAGGACCTAGTACATATAAATCATCAGCTAAAACACTGCATTATAGAGGACCTAGTACATATAAATCATCAGCTAAAACACTGCATTATAGAGGACCTAGTACATATAAATCATCAGCTAAAACACTACATTATAGAGGACCTAGTACATATAAATCATCAGCTAAAACACTGCATTATAGAGGACCTAGTACATATAAATCATCAGCTAAAACACTACATTATAGAGGACCTAGTACATATAAATCATCAGCTAAAACACTACATTATAGAGGACCTAGTACATATAAATCATCAGCTAAAACACTACATTACAGAGGACCTAGTACATATAAATCATCAGCTAAAACACTACATTATAGAGGACCTAGTACATATAAATCATCAGCTAAAACACTGCATTATAGAGGACCTAGCACATATAAATCATCAGCTAAAACACTACATTACAGAGGACCTAGTACATATAAATCATCAGCTAAAACACTGCATTATAGAGGACCTAGTACATATAAATCATCAGCTAAAACACTACATGAGAGGACCTAGTACATATTAATCATCAGCTAAAACATTACATTATAGAGGACCCAGTACATATAAATCATCAGCTAAAACACTACATTATAGAGGACCTAGTACATATAAATCATCAGCTAAAACACTACATTATAGAGGACCTAGTACATATAAATCATCAGCTAAAACACTACATTATTGAGGACCTAGTACATATAAATCATCAGCTAAAACACTACATGAGAGGACCTAGTACATATAAATCATCAGCTAAAACACTACATTATAGAGGACCTAGTACATATAAATCATCAGCTAAAACACTACATTATAGAGGACCTAGTACATATAAATCATCAGCTAAAACACTACATTATAGAGGACCTAGTACATATTAATCATCAGCTAAAACATTACATTATAGAGGACCCAGTACATATAAATCATCAGCTAAAACACTACATTATAGAGGACCTAGTACATATAAATCATCAGCTAAAACACTACATTATGGAGGACCCAGTACATGTAAATCATCAGTTAAAACACTACATTATAGAGGACCTAGTACATATAAATCATCAGCTAAAACACTACATTATAGAGGAACTAGTACATATAAATCATCAGCTAAAACACTACATTATAGAGGACCCAGTACATATAAATCATCAGCTAAAACACTACATTATAGAGGACCTAGTACATATAAATCATCAGCTAAAACACTACATTATAAAGGACCCAGTACATGTAAATCATCAGTTAAAAGACTACATTATAGAGGACCTAGTACATATAAATCATCAGTTAAAACACTACATTATAGAGGACCGAGTACATATAAATCATCAGCTAAAACACTACATTATGGAGGACCCAGTACATATAAATCATCAGCTAAAACACTACATTATAGAGGACCTAGTACATACAAATCATCAGCTAAAACACTACATTATAGAGGACCTAGTACATACAAATCATCAGCTAAAACACTACATTATAGAGGACCTAGTACATATAAATCATCAGCTAAAACACTACATTATAGAGGACCTAGTACATATAAATCATCAGCTAAAACACTACATTATAGAGGACCTAGTACATATAAATCATCAGTTAAAACATTACATTATAGAGGACCTAGTACATACAAATCATCAGCTAAAACACTACATTATAGAGGACCTAGTACATATAAATCATCAGTTAAAACACTACATTATAGAGGACCGAGTACATATAAATCATCAGCTAAAACACTACATTATGGAGGACCCAGTACATATAAAACATCAGCTAAAACACTACATTATAGAGGACCTAGTACATACAAATCATCAGCTAAAACACTACATTATAGAGGACCTAGTACATATAAATCATCAGCTAAAACACTACATTATAGAGGACCTAGTACATATAAATCATCAGCTAAAACACTACATTATAGAGGACCTAGTACATATAAATCATCAGCTAAAACACTACATTATGGAGGACCTAGTACATATAAATCATCAGCTAAAACACTACATTATAGAGGACCTAGTACATACAAATCATCAGCTAAAACACTACATTATAGAGGACCTAGTACATATAAATCATCAGCTAAAACACTACATTATGGAGGACCTAGTACATATAAATCATCAGCTAAAACACTACATTATAGAGGACCTAGTACATACAAATCATCAGCTAAAACACTACATTATAGAGGACCTAGTACATATAAATCATCAGCTAAAACACTACATTATAGAGGACCTAGAACATCCAAATCATCAGCTAAAACACTACATTATAGAGGACCTAGTACATATAAATCATCAGCTAAAACACTACATTATAGAGGACCTAGTACATATAAACCATCAGCTAAAACACTACATTATAGAGGACCTAGTACATATAAATCATCAGCTAAAACACTACATTATGGAGGACCTAGTACATATAAATCATCAGCTAAAACATTACATTATAGAGGACCGAGTACATACAAATCATCAGCTAAAACACTACATTATAGAGGACCTAGTACATATAAATCATCAGCTAAAACACTACATTATAGAGGACCTAGAACATCCAAATCATCAGCTAAAACACTACATTATAGAGGACCTAGTACATATAAATCATCAGCTAAAACACTACATTATAGAGGACCTAGTACATATAAATCATCAGCTAAAACACTACATTATAGAGGACCTAGTACATATAAATCATCAGCTAAAACACTACATTATAAAGGACCCAGTACATGTAAATCATCAGTTAAAACACTACATTATAGAGGACCTAGTACATATAAATCATCAGCTAAAACACTACATTATAGAGGAACTAGTACATATAAATCATCAGCTAAAACACTACATTATAGGGGACCTAGTACATATAAATCATCAGCTAAAACACTACATTATAGAGGACCTAGTACATATAAATCATCAGCTAAAACACTACATTATAGAGGACCTAGTACATATAAATCATCAGCTAAAACACTACATTATAAAGGACCCAGTACATGTAAATCATCAGTTAAAACACTACTTTATAGAGGACCCAGTACATATAAATCATCAGCTAAAACACTACATTATAGAGGACCTAGTACATATAAATCATCAGCTAAAACACTACATTATAGAGGACCTAGTACATATAAATCATCAGCTAAAACACTACATTATAGAGGAACTAGTACATATAAATCATCAGCTAAAACACTACATTATAGGGGACCTAGTACATATAAATCATCAGCTAAAACACTACTTTATAGAGGACCCAGTACATATAAATCATCTGCTAAAACACTACATTATAGGGGACCTAGTACATATAAATCATCAGCTAAAACACTACATTATAGAGGACCTAGTACATATAAATCATCAGCTAAAACACTACATTATAGAGGACATAGTACATATAAATCATCAGCTAAAACACTACATTATAAAGGACCCAGTACATGTAAATCATCAGTTAAAACACTACATTATAGAGGACCTAGTACATATAAATCATCAGCTAAAACACTACATTATAGAGGAACTAGTACATATAAATCATCAACTAAAACACTACATTATAGAGGACCTAGTACATATAAATCATCAGCTAAAACACTACATTATAGAGGACCTAGTACATATAAATCATCAGCTAAAACACTACATTATAGAGGACCCAGTACATATAAATCATCAGCTAAAACACTACATTATAGAGGACCTAGTACATATAAATCATCAGCTAAAACACTACATTATAAAGGACCCAGTACATGTAAATCATCAGTTAAAACACTACATTATAGAGGACCTAGTACATATAAATCATCAGCTAAAACACTACATTATAGAGGACCTAGTACATATAAATCATCAGATAAAACACTACGTTATAGAGGACCTAGTACATATAAATCATCAACTAAAACACTACATTATAGAGGACCTAGTACATATAAATCATCAGCTAAAACACTACATTATAGAGGACCTAGTACATATAAATCATCAGCTAAAACACTACATTATAGAGGACCCAGTACATATAAATCATCAGCTAAAACACTACATTATAGAGGACCTAGTACATATAAATCATCAGCTAAAACACTACATTATAAAGGACCCAGTACATGTAAATCATCAGTTAAAAACACTACATTATAGAGGACCTAGTACATATAAATCATCAGCTAAAACACTACATTATAGAGGACCTAGTACATATAAATCATCAGATAAAACACTACGTTATAGAGGACCTAGTACATATAAATCATCAGCTAAAACACTACATTATAGAGGACCTAGTACATATAAATCATCAGCTAAAACACTACATTATAGAGGACCTAGTACATACAAATCATCAGCTAAAACACTACATTATAGAGGACCTAGTACATATAAATCATCAGCTAAAACACTACATTATAGAGGACCTAGTACATACAAATCATCAGCTAAAACACTACATTAATAGAGGACCTAGTACATATAAATCATCAGCTAAAACACTACATTATAGAGGACCTAGTACATACAAATCATCAGCTAAAACACTACATATAGAGGACCTAGTACATATAAATCATCAGCTAAAACACTACATTATAGAGGACCTAGTACATATAAATCATCAGCTAAAACACTACATTATAGAGGACCTAGTACATATAAATCATCA